>NC_056733.1:1972402293-1972479793 GCF_019279795.1 Protopterus annectens
GGAAAACATCAGGTGTGTTGCAAAGCATCAGTGTGAAAACACTGCATTATGGTAGGAAACCTTTACAAAAGAAAAGGCAGCTTTTAAAGTTCAGCCAAGAAAGGGAAATATAAACTTTAACTCTTGACAATTCCTGTGTTGGGAGGGTGGCTTAATGGCTAAGGTGTTTGCCTTACAAACACAAGGTGCAGGGTTTGAGTCTCACAAGTGATCATTGGCTAGGCTTAAAATGGCTTGCAAGGGCAGTTAGCTTAGTACTAAACTATGAACCTATAACTGAAGATACAGTCACATAGAGATAGTGGATGACAGGCATAACAATGTGGTATGCTATGCATATATGATAAAGAAGGCAAAGATCTTAAGTAAGGTAGTTTAATTTAAGGTTTTAAGCTAGGTCTTCACATTTATGTTAAGTAATTTTTCTGAAGTTAAAACTGCAAAAGTACTAGTTACATTGGAAGAAGTTATTGTTACCACTGCACAACCTTAGTCTACTGATATTTATTTCACTGAGTCATTGCTACTACAGTAGAGGTCAAATGCAACTAAAGAAATGAGGTTAACTGAACATTTAGTCCAGACGTCTGCTATAAATAAAGTAACATAGTAATATTATATATGAATAAACAAATAAAGATTACCAGTGCTACAAAGAACAATTTATCACTACAGATTTGACCCTTACTAAATCATTATTGTGATTATTATTATTATTATTTATTATTATTGTTTGTTTTGAGTTTTGCAAAAAAATAAATATTTATTAAACTGAACAGATGTAACAAGCAACTAACTGTTTACAAGAATTGCCTAATCAACAAAAAGTATTAATCTTAATCCATATATCTAAATTATGGCATAAAGAGTCACATCCTTTTAAAAGATATTTCCACACCCATCTTTTGCTCTATATGTTACCTAACGTTCCACCAAATATTGCACTCAAAAAATCCACCTCTAGTATTATTACACTTGTGTAAGAACTACTATCACCATTAAAGGGAATAATCATTTAGGATTCATATTTATTTTCTGCCATATAACCCACTACTATTCATATCTAACATCCTTACTAGTATAGAGGTGTGGTAAACATAATGCCCTTCCCCTTTCTGGGAAACAAACCCCATTACACCTATACAACTGCATATATTGTGCCTATAGGAGAATAACAACTTTCCTGTTTCGATGTTCCAGGACATGCTGGCACATGAGGCATTATGGGGCAGATTTGCCTATTTACACTACTGCCAAAACTGTGCCTCATACTCATACTGATTCAATAATTCAGTCTATGTTAATCAAATATCCCTTATAATACCAGCCTCATGAAAGTGTCCACAGACACCTGATCATGTTGTTGTATATGTTACCAATCTTCCCTATGTGTTTACAGCTCAAACTCTAAGCCACAATCAATAAAACTTGCAAGTTCACATAATGTTGTGTCTTTCGGCTTTTCCCAGTTAGGGGTCGCCACAGTGGAACTCCGGTCCGTTAATGATTGGTAGTTGATTTTTATGTGCCGAGTTACCAGCCCTGACACACAACCTTCAACGAAGGTACGCCCATTCACGCATGTCTCCATGCAGAGGACACTCTAGCTGAGAATCAAACCGGACAGCATCTTACTGTGAGGCAACAATGCTACTGCAGCACCACCACCATGGATTGCAAGTTCACATAATACATTTCACATTTCAGATTCATCCATTTCACCCATTACACCATCTTTGTTTGAACAAATTTTAATCTGTCATATCCTTTTCACCTTTATGTTTCCTTCCCTAGCTTCCTTTTCCTGTTTTATGCATTTATTTATTCTCCTTTGCTGAATGGTATGAATTACTTGCCAAACTTTTTTTTATCTTGCAATATTATCAACTTCCACTCAATGTGCAGACTTTGACTTCATAACTTCACCCATTTATTCCATACATCCACCACTTTGTGCTACTTCAAAATCTCATCTGAACCTTTTAAAACCAGGAGACCATCTTTCTTGTCAGAGCAAAACAACATGTACTCAAAGATGAATCAAACGTATGTTAGGAGCAACCTCAAAAGACAGTCATTATTTCTTGTCTTAAAGTTCTTAAAAATTAAGCCAATAATATTTAATGCCTTAGCTTTAACTTTTAAGGCATTACCCCCATACTTAAAATGACTAAATACAATAATATCTAAATCCTTATATTCTGTCATCTTCTATAACTTGTAGGGACCTAAATTTAATTGATATTCATAGGTTCATAGGCTCATAGATGTGTACTAGGCTAATGGCCCTGGAGCCTTTACAAGCCTAGCGCATAGGATTACCCCGGCATTACCCTGGCATCGATATTTAACCATTGGTGTCCCAAAATGCAAAGTAATGCATTTATCGTTATTAACTTTTAGTCCAGTTAAGTCTAACCATTCGGCCACCAGACACATGTAAGTGTTAAAGTGGTCAATATCCTCTGTGAATGCAATAACACAACTTAGTTTAATATCATCTGCATGCTTGGCCATCCAAACATTAGATATCTTAGGAATAAATTAAAATATCAGGTTGAACAACACTCGACCTAGAATTAATCCCTGGGGGACCCCTTTCTTCACTTCATGCAGGCTAGATTGAAATTTCCTATCCTTACTTTCTGCAATCAACCATGAAGCCAGTAGCCACACAGCAAACAATGTATGGATTAACTATGTATTTGAGCATGGCATTAATGATAGCAGAATAAGGGACACTGTCAAAAGCCTTATACAAATACAAAATACACCACCACTACAGACATGATAATATCTAAGACAACTGTAATTGGGTCATAAAATTCAATTAAATTAGTAAACACAGAACTTTTTTGTGAAGCCATGTTGAGTGAGGTCCATTAAACATCCTTGAAAGTCTTTATTAAGAAGGGAAAGTAAATATCTCTCAAAACTTTTCCCCACCAGTGAAGTAAGACTGAGAAGTCTATAATTACTTATATTGTCCATTGGGCCTCCCCGTGAATTGGAATTATCTCTGCAAGTTTCCAACTAGCAAGAACAGTGCCAGAATATAACAGGTTATTAAAAAATTGAGTGATAGTAGTTGAAATATATTTACCGCAATATGCCCAGAAAATGCCTGGAATATTATCAGGTACCATACCACTACCCTATTTAATATGGCTCAAAGATGGTTGCACAAAGGTCACAATGAAAACTGGGCACATACAATCATCTTCTATTAAAATTCTAACATCAAAAATATTGTCAAACAGTGTAGCATCTTTTGCCAAGGTGTGCTTACTGAGCAAACTCACCAATAATTCTCTAGGCTTCAGCACTTCACCTCAAACAGAAACTGGTCAGAAAAATTTAACCTCGCCTCACAGTAAGACGCTGTCCGGTTCGATTCTCAGCTAGAGCATCTTCTGTGGGGAGACATGCGTGAATGGGTGTACCTTTGTTGAAGGTTGTGCATCAGGGCAGGTAACTCGGCACGTAAAAATCAACTACTAATCATTAGCGGACCGGAGTTTCGCTGTGGCGACCCCTAACCGGGAAAAGCCGAAAAACACAACTGATGTATCTAACATAAGAATACAATTTCTTAGAACAAGAGCTAATAACTAAATTATCTTCAACTTTGTTTTTTAGCTAATCTCAAAGAGGTATTTAACCTTCTGGAGAATTAATTATAGGCCTGTTTTAAATAATTTTTCTTACACCTCTTCCAGAGCCTACATTTTTTCATGTTTTTTTTCTCAGAAGTTTAGTATGACAAGTATTCCTCCATGGAGGTGTAGTCAGTAAACTATTAGTTCTTGTTGTCTTACACCCAGACAAAAGAACTTCACAAATGTTTTCAAAATCCTGCCATTCATTCACTTCATTATTTACATTGGAGGAATTCAAGTCCAGAGAATTTATTTGTTTTATAATATTCAGATCAAATAGCTTAGATTTTGAATTGTATGAAGAGCTTTAGTTATTATATTAAATTCAAAACTTAAGTGATCTGAGTTGCTTAACGGACACAGCTGGTTAATGTCAGAAGTTTTATCTGGTTTAATCAGGACTACAGGTCAAGCAATGCAATTCCCTATTTCCCTTCAAACATAGCTTGTACCACTGGATGGGTACGCTTACATTCACTTAAGGACTTTTACAGGTGTTGCCTCCTGTTAATGGATGTTAGAGCCTGAGGGTGGTTATTGGCAAGGTGCACAAGGCTCTGGTCAGATTGCTGTATATCTTATTACCCATCACATGCAAATAATCTCTCCTACATTTCCTGATTGTCCTTAATTCCATTATATATAGTAAGGTATCATCTCTTAAGGAATAACCAAATAATATTGTAGAACAACTGAAATCCGTACAACTTAAATAAGACACAGAATTTAACAAAGATATCTTTAGAAGTTTTTTTTTTAAACACAAACACAAAATACTACTATTACTATCGTTAACATACTTCACACACACTGTCGGGGGAAGGAGAATACTGTTCCTTTTTTACATAAACATAGGTGGAATCACCATAAAAATGATTTAAATACTTAAAATGTAAATACATCTATAGTTATTTTTCAAATGTCTGTACTGCAACTCTCCAAATTAATTGTATAAGAATTATGTGACAAAGTATAGGGATTCCAAAAAACTCCAGTGGGAAAATGTTTGATTCTGGCTGTATGATACCTGGTTCCCTGTTAATAAAAATAACTCATTTTGTATAATTCATCTAATACTTGATTACAGCTATATGCTGACATATTGTTATTATTCATTACTGAACAAAACTCTGAAATCAACAATAAAAGATTACCTGCATGCATCTCATATTTCATATTTTGATTATTAATGTTTCTTTCATGATATTAGTATTATCTTTTTAAAAACAGAATGGTGGTGCTGCAGACAGTGTTGCTGCCTCATTGTGCTTAGTTTTCTTTTCAGACCATAGCTGGCCAGTATTTTGCGCAAAGTCTGTATTTCCTACTTGTGCCCACATGGGTTATCACCATGTGCTCCCCTTTTTTTAAACATCTTTATTAAGTTATCAATTAAGTCATAGGCAAAACATACAGTAACAGAAAACAAACCATATTGACAGTTTTTACATTTACATACATTATGGCTCATGTGGTGGTGCTGCGGTAGCGTTGTCGCCTCACAGTAAGATGCTGTCCGGTTCGATTCTCAGCTAAAGCATCTTCTGCATGGAGACATGCATGAATGGGCGTACCTTAATTGAAGGTTGTGCATCATTGCTGGCAACTCAGCACGTAAAAATCAACTGCCAATCATTAGCGGACCGGAGTTCTGCTGTGGCGACCCCTAACCGGGAAAAGCCGAAAGACACAACAACAACATGGATCATATATATTGTCTTTCTATGTAATTATTATCAGTTCAACATTATAAAACTTGTTGAATTCCTGCCTTCTTTTAAACCTCACTCCTCCTCCTGAACATTATTCTGCATGTGTTGGTCCCACAATTTTCATTTATTTCTAATAATTTGTTCCTTTCCTTTTCTAAATATACTTCTTCCAGTTCTTTTATCACTTTTATAATATTCTGTACTTCAAATAAAGTTGCTTCAGACCTTAATTTCCATGTTCTAGTAACTGCTTTCTTGGCAGCCAACAGAATTAAACTTAATAAGAAGCTGCCTTACTATGTCTAGACAATTCAGATCCTGAGTGCCAGCTCAAAAAATAATTTCATTAGTTACATCCATTTGTTCATACAATATTTCTGACAGAGTACTCTGTAAATAATGTTTAACTCCTTTATTACATAGATTTCTGTATTTTTTGTTTCTGAAATGTGTTGTATTTCACCCAGGCTTGGCCTAAAATTGGTCAATATTGATCAGTGCACTACCCCAATAAATAAATGTAAATAAATAAATAAATAAATAAATTCTGCTGACTCATTACACTCCCAAAACATAAGTTTTCAGTCAACTCCAACATTTGCTATCTGCCTGAGGAATATTCTTTGTAGTCTGCTTGGGGTATAAAAATATGTATGCATATACATCCAAGCAAAGATCCTACACCTTCTAGACTTTGTTGCATACTTTGGAGCCACACATATGTCCTCCTATTGTTCTCATGCAAATTTCTTTTCTAGTCTCTCTTCTTAATCATTTCTAACCTTCCCTGTTTCTTGTAATTATTATGCACTATTTTATTTCCCCAGGCTTCCTCCGAAAATGGGCATTACCCAGTCGGACTTTCCCAGTAAACAAAGACAAATAAATAAATAAGTAATAATTTTATATGTTCTACTAATTATCCATTTTTAACAGCAGCTTCTGTTCTACATTTAACTAAAAACTCAGCCAGAGCAAATAATTCACTTGAGATTGCCCTGTCGCTTTCTCTTTCCCTACACTCTGATATGAATCCCTGATAGGGAAGGCAGTTTCTGGCCTGCAGTCCAAATGCCTTGATGGCACCATCCAGTTGTATTACCTTTCCCTCTCTAGTTATTTGCTCCAAAGACCTTGGTTCCTTTCCACTTTTCTCCAGTAAATTCGAAACTCCTCTTCCCTATTGTCTGTATCCCTACTTGCAGTCATCCCTATTGGCAAAATCTCCTTTCTCCATTCTTGTGCTGGCTTGGTTCTTAGAAGACTTTTTGCTACTTTATGAATATAATAATCTGCATGGCTGTTATTCTCCTTAAGGCTCTGCATCCAAAATCCCACTCTCTTTTTATTTCTTGATCTTTCCCCCGTTTCATCATCATCCCTTTGTATTTTTAACTATAACCTTCTGCTTGTGTGATATATATGTGTAGTTTTACAATATCCCTTCAAATCAGGTAATCCTAAATTATGTGATCCACTGTTATTCTACAACTCAAAACATGCTTTTAGGGAAATGAATGATCTTCCAAATTTCCCACAAGTGTGTGTGTGTGTGTGTGTGTGTGTGTGTGTGTGTGTGTGTGTGTGTGTGTGTGTGTCTATATGCACTTTGCAACTGACTACTATCAAATTCAAGAATGCTTTCCACAATAGGTTTCAGCCATACAATGATTCTGAACAGGCTAAAGCAGGTATAAAAGAAAGAAAGAAAGAAAAATAATGGCTATTTTCCAGTTTAACGAGGTTCTATAACTATAATAATGGCAGGTAAAGGGAACACCACTATTTCATCACATTTTTATAAGAAACCTCTAAAAGTTATTATTTAGAGCAAGTTGCCTGTTTATTTTTATAACATATTGAAAGCATACAACCTACTGTTTAAAAAACTCCTTTATAATACCTAATGTACATTCTAATTAATTCTAACTGATGTATTTTCATGTTTGTCTCTATTTCATTTACATTTTTTATTATAAAATTAAACATTTTCCAGATCAGATGTGTTTTTTCATAAATAAAATAAATATTGGTAGTCTGCAATTAGATTATACAACTTGTTTAACCATGTTTTGAATTACTTTATAAATGGAATTAAAAGTTAAGGTCATTCTAAAAAATCTACCTCATCAATACCAAGTTCGGTTTTCTTAATAAATTATTCATCAATGAACAGTTTTAGGTGAAATCCAAATGAGCATACTGAATCATTATTTCAGTTAAATGACTTCCAGTACTAGCAGTTAAAACTATTTCCTGTAAGAATCATCTCACATATAATTTCAGCCTTTTTATTGAGTAAATTTTATTAAGTCCGAATCTTTGTCAGCTGAAGGCAGACTCCTCCCTATTTCTGATTGTTTCTTTATATAATATCCAAAAATTACAAGTTTCTTCAACACTCAGAAGAGTAATTTTATAACGGTGCAAAATTGTATAAAGTCGGTTTGACATAGCTCATTTACAGTCTAACTACTCATTTATAGTTGTGACTGCAATTGAATTATTTCTCACTGTTGCATCAATTAGTACTGTATATTCCATCAAAACCTAGGTTATGTGCCCAAGTAGTTAAGGTTAATGAAAGACAGGAGAGTTTGTGGACTGATACCACCTACTAAATGCAGTGAGAGAACAGTATGATACACAGAAAATAAACCTGTGGGGATGAAAGAACAGATTAATTTGCAGGGCATCTGAATGTACCAGGAACTGATGGGGAAGATTCCAAACTCTAGGGGAGAGAAGGAGCAAGAGGTGATTTTGGTCTTGAATCACAAGGGTTATTCTCCACTGGTGCAGGACTGTTCCAGAAAGAATAACATTTTGGTCATGTTACAAAACAATACAAAGGGTGTCATGGATGCTCAGGTTAAGGCATTATTGCCACCATCAGGTTAGAACAGGGGGAAGAGTAAAAATAAAAAGTCAAAAACAATTTCAGAAGAGTGGATTATACTTTACTGGGGAGGTGATCAAGGATGATATAAGTGACTGGGAGCAAACTGAGGGAGAAAACAAGCCATGGGAATGCGTTAGGGATGGATACATCAGGGCTACTGACAAAGTTCTGTGGAAGAGAGAGAGAACAAGAATGCCTAAATGGCTGCATAGATAAGTGAGGACAGCAGTTATGGCAAAAGATACAGCTTACATGAGATAATTCTGAGAAGGTGAGGAGCTAAAACATGCACTGTAAAAGGGTGATATTAAAAAGTGACAACAAAGACAGTAAGTTTAGCAATGGCTAAATTTGAAAGGACATCAATGGGCAAGATTAAGAAAGAAAGAAAATGCTTTATTAGGTATCAGAAAGGAAGAGACAGAACTGGGAATGCTGAGCAAAGTTGGGAGGAAGATTACAGAAGATTGGGAAAAGGTAGACGTACTGAATGAATGCTTTGCTTCAATCTTTGCAAAGGAAGCAAAGGGATAGCTTCATCCTGGGAAGGGGTTCTGGGTACAATATGGAGTACAATGGACAGACACAGAATAGATAGGGAGAATGTTCAGAGGGAATTTGATAATATGAGGGAGGATAAAACACAAGGGCCAGAGGTACCTCCTAGAGTCTTCAGAATTCTGGCCATTGTGTTGACATACCTTACCTCTGACAGGGATCTTCAACGGATCACTTGTTAGTGCAGAAGTGACAATGGACTTGAAGACAGCAATCATGGTACCCCTATTCATTGGGGAAGCAGAGAATATCCAGGGATGTACAGGCCTGTTAGCTTGACAGTGGTGGTAGGGAGAAGTCATGCAGAAAATCCTCAGGGAAAGGCTGGCAGCATTACTAGAAGATGTCTGTGACAGAAACTAACATGGGTTCACAGCCCAAAGGAGTTGTCAGTCAATCCTGATCCAGTGTTATTACTAGGTTAAAGCTGAACTTACCAAAGCAGTATCAGCAGACATAGTGAACATGGACTTCAGCAAAGCCTTTGCCTATGTCCCACACAGAAGGCTGACAGAAAAACTGGAGGAGTTTGGAAGTAAGACCAATTCTGAGGTGAGTCCTTAGTTTAATAAACTATCTTAGACAGTAGCATGGTTGAATGCTAAGGCAGGTCCTTAGTTTTATAAACTATCATAGATAGTTGCATGCTTGAATGGTAGGAGGAGGGCTGTGGTGAGAGTTACAATTTTAGAAATTAGAGAATGACTATCGGGGTTCCACAGAGATCTGTCCTTGGTGTTGTACTGTTCAGTGTGCTTGTGCCAGACATATCTGAGGGAAATCAGAACAGGATGAATTCCTTTACTGATGACAGAAGCAAAGAGGTAATGCTCCCACTGTAAAAGACCTTTATCAGATTACAACTTCAGTACTTCATACAGTTCTGGAAACCATATAAGGAAAAGCATGTCAGGCTGGTGGGATGACTTCAGAAGAAAGTTACAGAAAGATCTGTAACATGGAGGGAAAGCAGTAGGACCAGACGCTGGAAGAGATAAAGCTAACCTGAGACCAGAAGGGACAGGAAAAGACATGACATTGATGAACAAAATGATGACAAGGAATAAAATAATAAGTCATTCTGAACAGCAAGCACAGAGGGTGAAACAGAAGACAAAAGCAGAAAACTGAAGGGACTATGTACATATGAGAGGGATACAGACCCATGGAAAGGAATACTCAGGTAGGCGGAGGTGATAGAATCCACAGATGCAGTCAAGCGGCATGAAAACGGAGATGATAGAGGTGAGGTAGAAGGTTAAATACACTTAAAGGACACATTAGATATACTAAACCTGTCATCAAGCAAATATGGTATCACAGGAAAATTAAATTGTAGAAAATCTTTCAATACTTTTCTTTTCTTAGCATGTTGTGCCAATGTATTGTTAGATTTTACCATTTCTAATGAAAAGGTGCTAAATCTCTTGCAAGTTATGAGTAATCACTTAAATCTTTTCAACCAACCAAGGACCTACATTAAAATCAGCATATTGTGACATCACTGAGGCAATAGCAATTACAGCATCTACTGTTACGGGTAAGTAGGACTTATGCAGTTGTAGTATTTTCATCTTTTCCACTGTTTCAGTGGCATTTTGGGTATAATCCTAAAGCTTATCCTACCTAGGAAGTGGAAGACTAAGGATCCAAGAACCCCTGGAGAATGGCTTTAGCAAAGCTTGCTCTGAACTTTGAAAAGGTATCCAGTTTATAATGCTTTATGAATGTATGAACAGAGGGCCAGGTTGCTGCCTCTAGAATGCTTCTAGCATCCACCACTTTAAAATATACAATCAAAGAGGATAAAGCCTTAGCTCAGTTAGCCTTAACCTTGCCTGGAAGAGATTTACCATGGTGGGAGTAACTGAAAACAATAGTAGAGAACAACCATCATGCAATAATTTGCTTAGGGACAGGTTGTCCTCTCTTAGCCCCTGTATAGCAGACAAAGAGCTGTTCAGCATTTCAAAAGAGGCTTGTTCTGTCAAGGTAGTATCTGAGCTGCCTGTGTTCATCCAAGGGTATGTAGAATCTTTTATCCTTTGTGTTTTTTTTTTTTATCATTATAGAATACTGGGAGACTGATGGCCTGATGCAAGGTAAATTCAGAAACAGCTTTAGGCATGACTGATGGATTTTGCATAACACAACCCTGCTCTTGTGAAAAAACAGATAGGGTTGGCCCACCATGAGACCTTGCAGTTCAGAGACTCACCTTCCAGATGTCAGAAAAATGAGTAAAATTGTCTTCCAAGTAATGAACTTTCAGGCAGTTTCAAAGGTAGGTAAGGTCAATTTTTCAAGAACAATGTTGAGATCCCAGGAGGAGGGATTTACTTTTGAAGGGTCTCATGTGCAATACTCCTTTCATAAAATGTTTGACTACAAAAAGAGAAAAACAAGTGGGATCCATGGGCAGACAAGCTGAGATGGCCACAAGATGCATTTTGATAGAAGCATATGACAAACAACCTTTTCAGGACCTCTGTTATTGGTTAGACACCAATTTGAAAAACTCTTCCACTTGTAAATGTAAGATTTTCTAGTTGGAGTTATTCTAGCCTCCTTAAATACCTGCTCCTGCTGTACACTCTAATGGAACAAGTGCCTAAAAGGTATCAAAATGGAATCATCCAGGCTATCAGTTGTAATTGCTTTAAGTTGGGGTGCACCATTCACTCTGATGCTGTGTAAGCAGATCCAATCTGTGAGGAAGCTTGTGGTAATTGCAGTTGGCCAGTTCAATTAAAAAGGAGAACTAACTTTGCCTGGGTAAAAAGGGCGTTTACCATAAAGATCTTTGGTAACTCTTTCTGAATCTTTACAAGTACCTTGGGAATCACTAGAAAGGGTGAAAATGCATACAGTAACATTCCTGACTGTGGGAATGAAAGAATGTCTGTCTTCCAATCATGGTTGCAAAGATGGTTTGAAGAGAATTCTTTCAGTTGTCTGTTTTGAAAGGATGTGAACAAATCTACTTGAGGTGTTCCCCACATTTGGATCAAGTCCTTGAAGACCTCTATATGGAGCTTCTATTCCTTTGAGGGCTTATACAGGATCTGCTTAATCTGTCTGCCACTGTGTTTTTCTGTGGCAGAATGTACAAGGCCTCAAGAGTCACAGAATGCTGTAGAATCAGCTCTCAGTCCATTACTGCCAACTAGCAAAGAGGACATGACCTTGTATCCTTTTGCTTGTTCAGGTACCATGACATAGTAGTGTTATCTGTGACCACAATAAGATGACCCAGAGTCCATAGTGGTGAAGAACTCTTAAGACATGAATCACTGCCAATATCTCTTTTACATTTATGTGCTTTGGCATGCCCTGAAGACTCCACAAGCCTTGCACTTGAATTCCCATGGACACTACTTCCCAAGAAAAATCTGAAGTCTGTATGGACAGGTTGGACTGGGGTCTGAAGAGAGGGAAAAGGAGTCCTGGATTCAGAGGCAATTGATCCTTCTACCACTGCAGTTCCTGTTTCACAAATCCCAATGCCAGAACCTGGAAATCCAAAGAATGCAGGTGTTGTATCCAATAATTCTTCAAGTACCACTGATTTTCTTCTCATGTGTAGTCTGGCTAGTGATATAATGAGGATCATAGATGCCATGAACCCTAGAAATTTGAGGAACTCTCTTGCTGATGTCATGTATAGAAGAGATAAATCCAAGAAAATGCCCTGATAAGTCATTACTTTGTCTTCTGGCAGGAATGCTGTCCTTTTTACTGTATCTATCCAACACCCCAACAAAACAATTCATGAGAGATTGTGAAGGACTTTTTTAGGTTAAATCTGAAACCTAGTAGGAAAAGAAGGATGCAACCCTGTCTAAGAACTGCAAGCACCAAGATAAAGAAGTTGCAGAAATCAGCAAATCGTCTAAATAAAGAAAATGTGGATACCTAGGGTTCTGCAACCACTCAGACCAGACACTTTGTAAACACTCAAAGTGCAGTAGATACCAACAAGGGTAATGCAGGAAACTTATAATGTAAGCCTGACACAGCAAATCTCAAAAATTTCCTGAAACTGGGATCAATAGGAATATGATGATAAGCATCCTTGAGATCTAGTGTCACCATGGAACAGTGGTCTGGAAGCAATGTTAGTACTGAATATAAAGTGGGAATTTTAGAATTCAGAACTTTTACAAGGATGTTTAGAAATGACAAATCTAGGATGGGTCTCTAACAGTGCTCCTTTTTTGGTTCCAAAAAGATTCTGGAGTAAAATTATTTGCCTTTGTGTATTGCAGGAACTGGTTCTCTGACCCCTGCTTCTACCATGTGATGGAGCACTGGAGGAAACAGCTCTGTCTGGTCTCATGACTGTGGGGGATTTTCCCTGAAAAGGAGAGGATTTTTTTTATCCATTACCAAGTATATCCTCTCTGAATTATTCTCAGAAGCCATTTGTCTGAGACTATTTACGGCCAGGCTTTGGGGTTGAAAGGGAGCCTGGTGGAAGGAGGAACAGAAGGAAGGGCAGAAGGCTGAGTAGGGGTGCTCAATTCAGCACAGTCATTCCTTTCCAGGGGGTTGATCCTTTTTCTGAAAGAAAGCCATCTTTTTTGTTTCAAATAATTATCCTCCTGTCATTTTCTTTTGGATCCATTTTTATTTGGCTGGGATTTCTGTTGGTTTGAACCCTTGAAGGAAGATGCCTTGTTTGGGGAGAACTTGGGTGCATGAAACATCCTAGATAGCTCATGTATTAATTTGCCTCTATCATTTTATTGTTTGTAAATAACATAAGACTAAAACACCAATTCAGAACTTAAATGTGCATTCACAATTTTGGCTTTTAAATCATTAAATAAGTTCTGATTACATAACAAAGCATACTGTCTTAAAAACAGAAGCAGCAGCATTTCTCAAGACTGTATCTGCACAGTCAAGCACACCTCTCAAAACATGCTTCAAAACCTGAGTCAAATTAGAAACAGTTTCATTTATGTAATACTTTTGCTCTGCATATAAGGATACAACAAAATTATCCAAACTGCATGCACACTGTGAAATAAATTTCCACATATAACCTTGATAATTTAACATTCAAAAGGCTAGATTACTAGAAAGAAATATCCTTTGCCTTGAAGATCTAACCATTTTCCTTCTTTATCATGGGGTATAAGATTACATGTAGTCAGGGACTCTTTATTTGAGCAGATAGCTGGAGAGACTTCAGCTCCAGCCCTTCTCTTGCAGTAAAGAATATAAAGGAAAGCAGTTGCTTCACTGTGTAGCGTTGAAGTGCACACACATGCATGTAGTAAATTATTTAAACATTTAACAGTTACGCTGCCCTCTGACTCAGGGATAAAGTGCCTGGCCATGCTGCTAGCTATCCTGGTTTAAGTCACTGCCATGGAATTCCATATGGTATATAACCCCAGATCAGTTCACAACTCAGGGACTCCATTCTAGCTGTGATACTAGCTAAAGTCAGAGAGCTCAGGAATCCCATGCTGTCTGTGAATTCCATGTTGCCAGTGATCCAGATTTAACTCACATCCTGAAAACTGCATAATACTAGTGATCTGTTTCAAGTTACAGTACAGGAACACTGTACCAACTGAACTCGATTTGACCCACAGTCCATGATTAGCAGCAGCCAGTGCCCTGTTACAGTTCACAGCCTGAACATCCCTATCTTGCCACGTCCATATGCTGAGGCATAGTCTGGAAACAACATTAGGAACCTTAATTCAGATCACAGCCTAGTATACCAAATGACTATATCTGACCATATAAGTAGTCCATGTCAGACCATTTTCAGTCATAACCTGTGTCACAAGACAACTATACACACACACACACACACACACACACACACACACACACACAATCAAGCACATATACACACACACACACACACATATATATATATATATATATATATATATGTATGTATATATATATATATATATATGTGTGTGTGTGTGTGTGTGTGTGTGTGTGTGTGTGTGTGTGTAGGTGTTAAATATCTAACTTGTGTTAGACCTCTAAAGTAAATAGCTTCAACATCACAATCAACAGAGCAAAATATCAACAAGAAAGACATATCTACATCACTGATATTGACAGGAATGATGTAGACAGCATCATAATTTGATGTAATTGTAATAAATGCGGTGTACACATGAGATGACATTGTCCATGGTCCTCATCCAGCTGATTGTGAACCTCAGCTTGTCTGCATCCTAACCAAGTAGTCAAGAATGAGACTGTGTAATTTAAAGTGCCAGTAGAGAACTGAGATGTGTAATATGTGAACGAATGGTGTAAATCATGAGTATGTTAAGCAAATCAGAATCTACCCATCACTAATAACTTCTAAATGCAAGTGTCCATTTACAAACTTCCTGTAACATGATGCATGGCATCTGTATGTATGTACATGCAAACAGCGGTAAAGTTTAAAAGAAGTGCTGCAATTCTGGACAGGTAAAATTAAACACCAAAAGCCTATTAACACATACATCATGAACAGCATTATTACTTCAGCAAAGCATCTCAAAAGCAATAGAGTCTGAGGAGCAGTTTAGATCGCAAGAAACTTGCAGTTAGGATACATACCTCCTGGAGTGATCGGAGAAAGTTATCCATGTCTCCAAAGTCAAAAAGATAATCTTCTGTTAAGTGCAGATGTCTGTGTATACTTTCTCGAAAGACAAAGGGACACTAAGAAGTACTGGGCATGTCATCAGAAGTTAACCACAAAATGTGAAGCTCTTCTTCCCAGCCTTCACTGAAAATGAGTTCTGCAGACCCAGTCAGACCACCCCTGTAAACAAATGTCAAATAAAATAAATAAACAAAGTAATTTTAAACAGTTCTTGCAGTTAATACTGTATAAAATAGTTGCTCACCACCACTTTACAGATGGTAGGGGTACTGATAGTTGCAAAACACTTGCTCCAATAAGGAATAAGGTAGAAGTATGTCTTGAGCACCATGCATTGGTTTATCATCATCATCATCATCATCGACCCTCCTTTTTCCATTTTCTACATGGGGTCAGTGTGTTGTGTCAACTGTTGCCGTCTCTCTCTGTTCAATGCCACTCTCTTACCATCCTCAGTATTCATGCCTGACTGTCGCAGGTCTTCTCTCACACAATCCATCAACCTCTTTGCTGTATGCCCTCATTTCCTCTTGCCTTCTCCCCTATCTCACGCAACATCTTTGTCAAATGTACTGTGACCTCATCGGAACCTGCTGCTTTTCCTAACTTCATTTTCTTTAGTGATGTTCTTACTTCTTCTGTGGTAGGTTCCTCCTCTTCGCTCATCATCGGCTTTGTCTGGCGCACTACAGCTTCTGTGGGGTTTACTTCATTCAGAAGCTGCTGGAAGTACTCCTTCCATCTACCTTTGATGTCCTGTGGACTGCTGGGCAGGTTGTTGTTGGCATCTCTTATTAAGGGCGTCTAACTTCTTTATCTTTTCATCTTTGCCTTGAAACTTTAGATGGTTTCTTTATGCCATCTACTGACATACATTCCAGAGGCTGGTAGAGTGCCTCTGATGCCTTGTTTTTTGCTATTGCAACTCCTTTCTTTGTTAGCTAACCAGTACTCCTTCCTAGCCTAGTCCATCTTTTCTATCCCTCACTTTTTCCTTCTTTCCTTCTTTCCTTTGATGACTTCCTGAACTTCTGCATTCTAGCATCAACTTTCCTCATGTACCTTATTTCTATATATGGTTTGGCTGCATATCTGTTCTGTAGTCCTCACACACACTGTTTTGAGGTGCTGCCATTCTTCTTCAACTCTGCCTATGTCCTATTTTCCCTGAGGTGCTAGAGCCCTGAGTAATTTCTTGAACTGTTGTGCTTCTTCCCAGTAATTCCTTGAACTTGTGTGCATTCTCTCAAGTCAACTTCCAAGTCTTCGGCCTGGTCTCAGTTGATCTTATTGCATTCTCTGACCACTGCTTGCAGCTGATTGTGACAACCACTGGTTTAGGCTGTGGGCTGACTTTTTCACTGGGGGTGGTTTTGTAAACTCTGTTTCTACCCCATGCCCTTTCCTTGCTATGAGGGAGTCTACCTGAGTAGCATGTTGACTACTCTTGTATATGATCTTGTGACTGTACCTCTTTCAGAACCATGTTTTGGCTATTATCAAGCCATTTGCCAGACTAGAATAACTCTAGAATGGTCTCTCCTTCTTTATTCCTGTTGTCCCCCCACCCATGTGGACTCAGGCAGTCCTCATATCCTATTCTGTTTGTTCCAATATGCATTTTCAGGTCACCCATTATCAACACCAGTTTCTGTAGTCTGTTTTATCTACTAGGTCCTGCAACTGCTGTCTGAATGCTCTGTTTTCCTCACTATCACAGCTCTGTTGTGGGCTATAGTCTGAGATTATGAATACTGCCCTATCTTTACATTGGAGTCTGATTGCCTTGAGTCTGTCACTAATTCTGATGACATCTCTCACCATCTTCTGAAACCTCTCACTCACCATAATTCCCACACCATTTCTAGCCTGTCCTCCTCTTGAGTAGTAGACTCTGGATCCCAGGACAAGTGGCTTTGCTGCACTGCCTTTCCATCTTGTCTCCTGGATACATAGGATGTCCAGCCTCCCTTACCATCATGTGTTTCACTTCCAAGCTCCATTCTGTAAGTGAACCTACACTGACTGCAGCAATTCTTAGTTCATGTTTGACAGGTTGATTGGTTTTACATCTTATTTTCACTCAAAATGATCTATCCCTGGTAACCCAGTCTGGGAAACTGAACATCAGATGGCCAGTAGCTTATAGACCCAAGACTGCTGGCCTTTATGGCAGGCAGGCATTGGCCAATAGGGGCACATACACTCCTCCCACCATTAGCATGGGTCCCTGACATAGGTTGGAGTAGGCCATGCCCTCAACCCACTTATCACTGACAAATCCCAACTTTTTCCTGCATTCCTTCTTTCTTTTGATGACATCCTGGACTACTGCATTCCATCACCAACTTTCCTAATGTACCTTATTTCCATACTTGGTTCAGCTGCATATCTGTTCTGTAGTCGTCACGCATGCTGTTTTGAGGTGCTGCCATTCTTTCTCAACTCCACCTATTTGACGACATTAGTCAACTCAACCAAATCACCTAGAGTCATATTTTTAAATCTTCAAGTGGCTAGCATTGCCATGACACACAGTCTGTGATCTGTGCTTTCCTATATTGAGGATAGTGAGCACCACAGTAGATGCCCAAAGCGGTTGGTCTGTGCAACTCTTCCTCCTATAGGGCACCATCTAGAGTCTATGCTGCTGCTCACAGTACCATTATTGGGTGAGTTTGAGATGGAAACACTAAGCATGTTTTTCAGAAGTGGGAGGAACCCCACAGAGACACAAGGATAACACACAAACTGCAAAGAGGCATTTGCCAGAGGTCAGGATACTTGTAAGGGAGGCAAAGACCTTAACCATTATGCCAGCTGATCTCATCACCATGCATTGGTTGTAGATGGCTATATGGAAAAAGTTAGTAGATGTGGGATGCATCCTACCTAGAAAAAAACATTAGTTGCTGCTGCTGTCAGAAAAACTTATATGTAAACTAACTACTACATGTACAGCTCCAGTAGAGTATGAACTCCTAAATCCTAATTTGTGGAAATTATCAGAGGGTGAGAAGATTTCAACAATTATTTCCAACCTCTCCACATCTATAGTTATTGTAATAACATCCACTGTCTGTAATATTAAATATTTGTGTTCCTTTTCCCTTATGACTGAGGATGGAATGTATCTTAATAAAAGTAGACCATACTCTCAATTTTATCCATGGGTATAGTAAGATTGGTCAGTGTATAACGTGCACAGTGTGCACTGCATCATTCAATCAAACTCTTTTAAAGTGTACAATATTATGTGGAATGCATAGCTGAAAATGTGCAAAGATAATGAATTAACACCTAAACTGCAGTACTTCCTATGTGATTTTGAGCCTGCAGCTATGAAGATTATCTCTAGCAACATCAGTGGTTAAAGAATGTCACTTCTTTTTTTTGTCAAAGCCCATGGTAGAAATTGCAGACTCTAAGTTGAAGTATGGCACAGACAAATGTTTCCATTGGGTATGTAAGACTATGATATGTCTAGTCTTACTTAGCTTAATTGAAGCAGAAGAGGTCTATGCAGCACTGTTTGTATGTGGTTTGTACTCAGCATTCCAAAAATGCAAAAAAAACCCCCACAAACTAGCCAAATTGTAGCACGTTTAATACTGATCCGTACTGATTTTTTTTCTCATGTTTGTAGACTGACTTCATTTTAATGCAGTCAGTTCAGCATCACATTTGCTTGTGCAAAACATATGACTGATCACTCCTCCCTGAATGTGTTAAGACTTTGTTTCCATTTTCTGTGGCATAGTATCCGTTTTAACTCGAAAAAGATGATTTTTGCAGCAGTCACACTGCATATTTTTTTTGTCTCTCTACCTACCATCTTTATAGAATTTATATTGTGATGCTGAAAATTGGTTATTAGAAGACTGAAACTGTATTTTGTATTTGAACAAAGTGGCTTGAGCAAATATAATAGGTTGCATTTGCTTTGTAAAAGCTTTATGGTTTGTACTACATTGATTTGTTCCACCCATCTCGAGCATTTCCCATCTGTTTATCATCTGCTTATGCTCACATGTAAGTTTTTAGCAGTGTGATATCTTGTATCACAAGATAACACACAAGGTCACACACAAGATAACAACAAGATAACAATAACAAGATAACAACACAAGATAATAACAAGATAACACACAAGTTCACAAGCAAATCTTTGCAAAGCGAAGATAAGCATTTCCCATCTCCCATCTGGAGCATTTCTCCCCCGGGCCTCCGCTGAAAACAGGCTCTGTGGAACCTAGTCGGACTTTCCCGGTCAACAAATGTTAAATAAATAAATAAATACATTTTCCGCAACAGGTGCCAATGTATTATACTTTGAATTCCCTTACTTACGTTTGCTTACACTGTGTCACCATTGAATGGGAGGTAATACCTTTTGCATGCTGCATTGATGGTATACATTACTGTTGAAATACATAAATGTCCATAGTAAAATATGCAGTTTGTCATCTTCAGGGTGCTAAACTTGATGTACTCTTTCTTGTATGATAACTCAATATGTTAGCAGTCCTACTCTCCACACATTAATGCAGGTGCTTTGTAACTGCTGTCATATTTTCACCTCAGTGATACTGTATTTAATTAATTGCACTCTTGAAGTACTACTAGTGGTCACGGTAAATTACATTTACAGCTTATATTTCCTTTCAATGCATTCACATGCTGTACATACATAGTACATGTAATGGTGAGCAACGGTCCTTAACCTACTACATGCATTATACTTTAAATGTGTATTGATGCTGTGCACAGCTGTGTTCTATTGTCAGATGCATTACTATAGAGTGTGTGATGATGAAATAGTTACAATATTTAGGGAAAACACATCTTAGACATGTACATCAAATAGTCAATGTAGGACTAACAAGTAATAGTCAATATGTGACTAGCCAGTAAGTGCTGCTATGTATAATGCTATATTTTCTTTCAATCTTATAGTGGTTTTATGGTAAAATAAAGTGTGCTAAAACTTTATGTATAAATGTATTGTATTCTCCATATCAGTGTCACATTTAAATATCAGATATCTACTACAGCTTTACAATGCTTATTGCTATACCTGTGTTCTACTGCATACTAAATATTGGTGAGTGCAGCTTCCTTCCTTTGAAGTATACACCACACAATGGTGTTGGTATTGCAGATTATAGTGTCGATATTATATTGTTAGTCATGCTGTCGATGTCATTCCTGTCAGTATTAGCTATGTAGATATTTCTTTCCTGTTGATACTGCATAGTTATGATGTTATGATGTTGTGCTGTGCCAGATTTGATGTTATGTTGTCCATCTAGCATAAATTAGGTATTTAATACCATACCCGTATGTGTGTGTGTGTGTGTGTGTGTGTGTATATATATATATATATATATATATATATATATATATATATATATATATATATATATATATATGTATAAGCGCTACAGAATCCTGAAAGACCAAAATCCTGAGACCAAAATCTCGAAAGTTCAAAATACTGAAAACTCAAAATACTGAAAACTCAGAATATGAAAACACACAGGATACCAACACTTACTATATTCCAGCACAAGTACATGCAGAAACAAATAAAAGACAAACCATATTACTCTTCTCCAAGTATAAGCAGGGGGGGCTAGCCACCCTGCACCCCCCCTAGCATGGCTAGGCTTAAAAAGGCCCTTGTGGTCATTAGCCTAGTAAACACAGATGAACTTATGATAGGTAGAGTTCTGGTAGAGTTTTTAATAGAAACTAGAACAGAAGCTGCTGTTAAAAAGGAATAATTAGTATGGCATATCAAATATTGCATAATAATTATAACAATTATAAAAACATCAATCAGAGGGGCTTAGAAAAGATTGGGAAGAGAGATTGGATAAGCAATTCGCAACGAGACAATGGGGGGGATATACTATATGTATATCTCCAAATATGCAACAAAGTCTAGAAGATTTAGTAGTTTTGCCTGGAAGTGTTAACATAGGTATTTTTATACCCCAAGTAGACTTCGAAGAATTTTTTCCTCAGGTGGATAGCAAATGTTGGAGGTGTGATAGGTAAGAAAGAGGTGGCCAGGAACATATTTTTGGGGAGTGTGATGAGCTGGCAGACGTTAGGGATTCCCTGTGAACTGCACTGTTGAAGATGTTGGGTGAGCAGTTTGGATTGACTGGGGAGATGATTTTTTGAGCTATGATACAGAATCAGAATTGCCTAGACATAGTAAAGCCTTGCTGAGTCTAATTATGATGGCTGCCAATAAAGCAATTGCTAGAAAATGGAAATCAAAGTCTACACCAACTTTTCTAGAAGTAGCGAATATAGTAATAAAGCAATTGGAATTGAGATCTTCAGAAAAGGGACGGAGCAAACTGCATAGAAAAAATGGGAATTGTGGGAACAATATATGCAGAGAAGGAAGGAGGTTTAAGAGGCAGGATTTGAATGAGCCATATAATAACTGACATGACTGGATAGATTATAAGTGATGTATAATGTTTGCAACTACAGTTGTTCCAGTGGTGTCTGTGACATATAATGTTTGCAACTAAAGTGGTATCAATGTTGTTTGTTCTCCATTTATATAAATGTAAAATTGTCTATGTCATACATGATAAGTTAATAAAGATGTTTACTGGATTACTGGAAAAAAATCTAAAGTTTAGTTGTGTCCCTATATACTTATTAATGGTGGCACTGGATGTCAATATGTGCCAGTTCTTGTTAATTATACCACATATTGACCTTACTTTACTGGAATAACAAAGAGAAACACATACACCATGCTGAACAGTAGATGATTCTCTCACTATGGCTCCCAAGTGTGCTGACTACCAAGACTGTTACTGATTATTAAAGGCTTTTCCTTTCTGTTTAGAGCCTCCTTTCTACTGCTTTTTAAACCCTGTTTGCTGACTTCTTGCTGAGTAAATTGTTTATCGGAGAAGGGAGCTGAGGAGAAAGGGAAGGTACTATTCACCCTGAAAAAAGAGGTATGAAAAATCTCAGACACTCCTTGAATCAGTTTTCCCCTTTCATCATACCTTTTAAGCACCTTAACTATAGAAGGGCCAAACAGAATCTCTTCATTCAATAGAGAATTTAAAATTTCATATTTAATATCATCAGCAAGAATATGAGAATGAAGTTGAACAAATCCCCTTAAAACGGATTCAGATTCTGCAGATTTGGTGGAAGCATCAGCAGCATCATAGGGATTCTTTAAAATATGCTTAGTCACAAGTGAAACAGCAGAAGCATTTAATGAATTTTATCTCGGAAAAAGGAAGGTTATAGGATCATAGGATCATAGCAGATTACTAGGCTATCGACCCAGAGGTTATGTCAAACCTAGCTGTTTCATCCCAATGTAATACCATAGAAATGTTAGTTAATACCCAAGAATGCATTTAGTAATGGCTGCCCATGTCCAGGAAGGCTGTGGGTACTATTCCAGGTAAGAATTTATGGTGCCCCATCCACTCATCCAGGTTCCTTTTGAACAGTGTCAGAGGTGCTCTGTTTCACATGAATAGATAGCCTATTCCAAAGATGCAGCAGTCACTGGGAGATAAAGCTGTCCATCCAGCATGCCCAATTTAAGTTGAAGGCCATATTTAGGTCCCCGGAACAAATTACCCTAGTCCTATTTGATTTACGGATACGGAGCAAGTTCGTTAGGTTTGGGTCTGGGATTGCTCTGTAAGCCAGGCATAAGTCTTCTCTAAAAAGTCTACATGATACAGAGTAAAGTGGCTGGGACTTTAGTGGGTCTCTGTATGGCACATGCTGGAGTTTCTTGATCTTTTTTGTTAGAAACCTCTGTGGTCTCCCCAACTGCTGCAGGTGCTTTGTATGGTACATGCCAAATGGGGCATTATACTCAATTATGGACTGGATTAGTGCCGACTATAGAGGGGTTATAACCTCTTTTGCTCTTGAGGCAATGCCTTTACTAATCAAGTGTGCTACATAGAAAGCCTTCCTTACTACAGTAGACACATGGTGTTCGAAGTTAAGGTCATGGTCAACTCGCGAATCCAAGTCCCTTACCACTTTGTGGGTACTTAGGGTATTGTTGTTGGATTTGATAGTGTGAAAGGATATTGTTTGTGCTGAAGGGAATGATGATGCATTTCTTTGCGTTCAGTTTGTGACCATGACTAAGACACCAGTCGTTAGACTGCATAAGACCCTTCTGGAGTATACTGATATAATTTGAGATTCAATAATTGAACCCAGTTTGCAGTTGTCTGCCAACTTGGTCAGCCACAACCCCTATGTTTCGAACTGAACTTCTGAGAAGTATATACCAAACAGTAAGGGACCCAGTACTGACCCCTGCAGCACTGCACTGGTAACAGGTCTGCTGGATGATGTGGAGTCACCCACTTTGATAGCGTGTGTTTGGTTTGTGAGCCAGTTAGCAACCCATCTTACAACAAAGGGGTTTATATTCAGTTTGTTAAGTTCATCGGTAATGCCTGAGCATGAAATTGTGTAGAAAGCCTTTGCCAAGTCAAGGTATGCTGTGTGCACAGATTTGCCCTCATCAATGGCCCTGCAAACATTTTTGAAAAAATCCACAAGAGTTAACAGACAGGATCTACCCTTGATAAAGCTGAATTGGTTAGGATTCAGGGTTTGGAGGTTGCCTATGTCTTAATTTATGTAGTCCATAATCATATGTCCCATAGCCTTACAGATGAGGCTGGTCAGGCTTATGGGTCTGTAATTCCTCTGGTCTGTTGCTTGGCCACCTTTGTGGAGGGGAATAACTGTAGCTGTTCTTCATTCCAAAGGAACAAAGCCTGTGGTTAGACTGTGATTGAAAAGGGTGCATAATGGTGATGCTGGTTCATGTTTTAGCCTTTTTAGAAGAAAGCCTGGGATGCTGTCTGGTCCAATAGAGACTGTGTTTTTTGCCTTGGACAAGGCTTTGATAATCTGTTCTTTAGGTATGCAGGGGGGGGGGGTTGGGGCAAGGTTTGTGATAGATTTCGAGGTGATAGGGCTGTAAATGTTCACCAAACCTATCCACTAGCAGGTTTGCTATTTTTGTGGAGTCAGTGTGTGTGATACCGTTGGTCACTAGTTCAGCACATGCTTGGGTCCTACCTTTTAGGCTATGTACATACCTGTAAAAGGCCTTAAGGTTTTCCTTGGCTGTGCTGGCTAAGTTTTTCTCAAAGTGACCTTTTGAGGATTTGATAAAATGTCTTATTTGCCTGCTGAGGCTGAGGAGGGTACCTTTCCATTGTTGGGGTCACGCCTTTGTTTTCCTAGATAGCAATTTCTGAATTTATTGTAAAGTTTGTTGATGCTGGATGTCCATCATGGCAGCTTGTTTTTACTTGGAGCTCTGGCTTTGATTCTTTCTGGTACAGCCAAGTCTATACACTTATGGAAATAATTGTACAGGGCTTTAATGTAAGCTTTGGTTTAGTTACAAATTCCAGCTGGGGGTGGGGCTCAGGATGCATTTATACCTTCACCTAGGAGGGTATAGTTTGCCTTATTGAAGTTTTTTAGTCTGATTTCACTCTTTGTGAGTTCTGGTGTTATTGTCAGCTTGAAGGTGACTGATTTGTGGTCAGATTTAACTAATGAGGGTCAAACAGTTGCAGTAGTACATCCATTTGACACGTTACTGAGGACCAGATCTAGTATGTTTGCTCCTCTTGTCAAAGTATGAACAATTTTTTCCAGGGTATTTGGGTTAATAAAGTCAAGGAACTTTTGCTCTAGCAGGTTAGGGTTAGTGTAGGTTTCCCTGTTGATGGTGGGATAACAGTAATCCCCCATAACCAGTGTAATATTTGATTGTCTCCAGTTTGGTCAAGTAGGCTTCATGCATGTCATGGCCCATGGAGGGGGATCTATATCTAAGACTTGGAGATCTTACCCACCATAACCTGAACTTGGAGTAACTCCATGGAGTTGTCCAGTCTAATTAGACGGGAAGTGAATTTATCTCTAATATAGATAGAAACACAGCCTTCATTGGTTCTCACATGTTCATTTTGTGGTCTGAAGGTGTGGAAAGCATTGTAGCCTTGCAAGGCCAGGGTACACTCTGAGGCCTTGAACCAAGTTTCTATGACTGCACAGACATCTACATCTTCCAGTAATAGAAGTGCTTCCAAGGTATGCAGTTTTTGGTTTAAGCTCCTAGTGTTTCCCAGCATGACCCTTATTTTGTTATGATTGGCAAATTTCATGTTGCTAAGTTTGTTTTTGAGACCTTGCGTAAAAAGGCACTGTGGAGGAGGCAAGAGCCTTTGCCAGCAGCCAAACGCTTAGAGGTGCCAGGTGCAAACTGTCTCAGGCAAAGCAGCGAGGTTTGTTGACCATGGCTTTCCAGGCTGACAGGAACTGAATCCCCTTTCAATGACACCAAAAACTAAGCCAATTTTTGAAATCAATCATTTTTTGTTTATACTGTGGCATCTTTCTAGGTGAGTATAGTATGCTGCTGAAGGCTAGGGATATATCTGCCTTTGACATGTACTCAGGGAATTCAATCATTTCTCTCTTCATATAGTCTAGTGAGGTACATCTCCAGTCATTTACTCCAGCATGAACTATGACAGAGTCATAATGATACTTGTGCATGTCTAATCTGACAAATCCTGGCACCAGATAGGCAGCTAACTGTGACTTTCCTCTTGTCCAACCTAGTGAGTGTGACATCTGTGTATCTCACTATTGAGTCTACAGTGACTAGAAAATTTGTTTTTTGAGTGTTACGCCTTACGGGCTTGGGAGGTGAGACACTGGTGTTGCTATGTGTCATGGGTGCTGTGGGAACTGTGTTAGTTGTAGCAGTCTTGTGTTTTGGAGGTCTCAGGTGTCTCTGTAGGTTTTTTGAGAGGACCTCCGCATATGTTAATTCTTGTGTTAGCCAATAACTTAGGCATGTTCTCAAACAGTAACAGTAAAAACTTTAACACATTAGCTTCACAGATTAAAATTCTGAAAGTTAAAGTGCTAGAAGTATACATTTCCTTCCCCAAATTATCCATTGTGACAAATTATAAGAAGTCCTTTTTAACACATCAATACATTTTATTATTCATAAAATTCTATCTATTTATTTAACATATATCAATTGTGATATTTATATATGGGTTCCATACACTAGATCGAATTTTCACTAATTGGAAAAAGTGTATGGAATGCTCACTGCGGCGAAAGTGCACTTAATCAAAAGTGCGCTTACGCGAAGTTCAGTACAATGAACAAGTGTTGTACTGAACTTCCATGCAGTACTCACAGACCTTAGGGTTAGGGCATGGGTCATAGTAAGGGGATAGCCCATAGGGTTATCCCCTTACCATGACCCGTGCCCTAACCCTAAGGTCCGTGACGATTGCAGTGCAATGAAGGACATAGCAATGTCTTCCACTATGGTGCGATAGTTACGAACCTTAGGGTTAGGGCATGGGTTAGGGTAAGGGGATAGCTTTACTAACTATCCCCTAACCCGGGTCCAAACCCTAAGGTCCATGACTATCGCACCATAGTGGAGGACATAGCTTGTTTTTTATGTCCTCCACTGTGCTGTGATGTTTTCGGTGAAGTGCACTTGCACAAAAGTTCACGTTCATTAAAGTGAACTTTCGCAGAAGTGAGGCTTCCTATTACAAGTTCGAAGTAGTGAACTTTCATTCTTGTAATAGGAATCCTTATATATATATGTATATATATATATATATATATATATATATATATATATATATTATATATGTTTATATATTTTTTTCCTATTGTGTTTTTTATATTTTTTATAATGTATTTTTTAGTGTTTTTCATTCCAAGTTTAGCTTTAAACATTGAAATATAAGCAGTTTTATGATCATTTATTTATTTATTTATTCATTCATCTATTTATTTTTCAATATTTTTAATGAGATGAGAATAGTTAAACATTGATTCATATGTCCTGAACGTTTGTTTAATTAATATATATATATATATATATATATATATATATATATATATATATATATATATATTTGTTTGTGAACACCTTTATTGATTCTAATTTTATGTTTTATGAATGGAAAGACTGCTGTATCATTTAATTCTGTTGCCCTTTTAAATTTTTATCTTCTATCTTTTGTCTCACGTGATTTCCATTGGTATTACTTAAGAAGTTGTTTGTTTTATGTGGTTTGTCTGAGGAAGTCTAGTTATTAAGCTACAAGCAAAGCGACAAGATAAGTATCCAAAAACACCACCGGTCTGGTAGATAGGCTCAACTGATTGACTGCTCAACTCGAACAGGAGACACTGAATTTATTGTCAACACAATAACTGACAACAATATAGCTGTACAAGATACATAAATTCAAAAGAATCCTCGGCTAAGCGCTTTCATCTGAAAAAAACAGACTTCATCAGAACAAGGTAGTCATGACTACCAGTCAGTTAAATACCCTTTTTTTGGCGCCAAAAGTTTTAGAATTTAAAAAGACAGTACGCACTTTTATAGCCTGCTGATCAGCACATATAATATTACAACACATTACAAACATATGTACAGACCCATAAAAATAAAAATAATAATTATAATAAAAATGATGTGATATAAAATATAAAATGTATATGTAACAAAACTGCTATATGCAGATAACACTACTGATCATTGTGCCATAACCAAAAACGGCTTGATACTAATATGATCATTAATGCCCGGTGATCTAGTGGCATCTGTAATAATCTGCCATCTACTTTCTTTAAAACTCAAAAAAGTCTTCAAATTGCCACCATAAGATAATGTATTGACATGATCTATAATGGCAAATTTAAAAAAGTGTTGGTCACCACTCGACTGTATATGTCGATATAAGGCGTTGTTCTTATCCTTGATCCTAATACTATACAAGTGGTCATATATACATCTCTTAAACTGTCTCTCGGTTTTGCCTGTGTAAAATGCTGGGCATGTAATGCACTTGGCCAGATATATGATGAACTTAGTATTACAATTTCCCGCCCTGCACTTCACATAGGTCCTGTTGATGTCATCCAATTTACAACCTTCAACTTCGTAAATTGCATGACATTGTGTGCATGACCCACACTTATTGGTTCCAAAAATATTCTTTTTCTTATCCTGTCTATTGGTCATAACATTCAATATTCTCTTAATATTAAATCCAGTTTTATACACAAAACGTGGATATATACCCAAAATTGATGCTATATCTTCATTGGCTGTTATCAAATTCCAGTGCCCTTTAATGATGTTTTTGTTGTTGTATACATTTACATTCACCTTCTGTTAAATTATCATCAATACATTGTTTAATATATTGGTCAGTTTTATATTTTTATTTTTATGGGTCTGTACATATGTTTGTAATGTGTTGTAATATTATATGTGCTGATCAGCAGGCTATAAAAGTATGTACTGTCTTTTTAAATTCTAAAACTTTTGGCGCCAAAAAAGGGTATTTAATTGACTGGTAGTCATGACTACCTTGTTCTGATGAAGTCTGTTTTTTTCAGATGAAAGCGCTTAACCGAGGATTCTTTTGAATTTATGTATCTTGTACAGCTATATTGTTGTCAGTTATTGTGTTGACAATAAATTCAGTGCCTCCTGTTCGAGTCAAGCAGTCATTCAGTTGAGCCTATCTACCAGACCGGTGGTGTTTTTGGATACTTATCTTGTCGCTTTGCTTGTGGTTTTGTCGAGACAGTCGTGGTTTGGCATGGATAGTACTCACGAAGAGTCTCAGGCTTCATTGAACAGGGATGAGATTCTTAAGCTTCAAACTGAAATTTCTACCCTTAAAGAGGAAGTATCCCGGCTTGTTGACTTAGTGGGACTTTCCCTCACGTTCTTGAATCCGGAAGATAATGGTAAGCAGGACGTTTCATCTTCAGGTGACATAGTACCTGCTACAAATTGTGCGGATACAAGTACACAGATTGATATACCTAATGGACAAGGGAAATGTGTTGGAGAAGTTAATGTTTTAACTCAAGACCATACTTCTGTCCGGAGTATCAATATTAACAATAGTTTAACTTCAGAAAATGACTACACTTTTGACTTTAGTCTGTTTCACATTCATGATGAGGCAGAACGTTTGGGAGCACGTCCCAAACGCCCGATGCCTACTAAAACATATTCAGCGATCACCAGAACACACATGGACAATCCTAAAGGTACTTTTGCTAATTCTATTTATTCCAGTCCTAATAATAATGACAACTATAATCAAGACAATCGTAAATTGTATGGCAAGGACAGTGTGGCTCGTGTACCAGACAAGGATTTTCTTAAATGTTTTCTAAATGATGATTATGAATTCACCAGCAATGGTGGATGTTCAGTTGGCATTGGCGTTGGGCGACTACACAGTTATTCTAAGGGGACTATCAAAGAGGCTATATACTCTATGGGAAAGAAATTATTGACCATTAAAGGTCTGAAAATTGATAATGCCTATTTGACCAGATGTATCACCATGCAGACTGTACCCAAGGGCTTAAGGTTTTTCAAATTGCCTATGGGACTGGACTTAAATAATGACAGTGTGTGTGAATTTAATAAACTGTTTGACAGTTTTGGGGTTAGTTATATGAAAGTTTTGATTAAGAAAAATGATGAAAAATTATCGTGTTTATTGCGAGAAGTAGACAAACTAAATCAAGAAATTATAAATAATGAATTGTTTACACAATGGAGTGAGTTATATGACAAACAGTTTGCTATAGCTGAACAAAAAGCAAAAGGGATCTATCAGAGGAAAAGTAGAAAAATAATACGGGATGTGGAGCAGTGCAACAATAATAGGGTGTATATTTGGCCTAATGACAGCGTTTGATAATGATAGATATAATAGGAATATAGGTAGAAATGCGGATAAGAATTCTAATTTTCAAGGGGGCAGATTTTATCCAGCCCCAAAAAAGTCATTCACACCGTGGTACAGAAGAGTGAGATAGTAAGATCAGAGATTAATACAGGAGAAGTCGCAGTTATTGAATGTTCATTGGCCAATGAGTCAATGAGTACCATTAAGGAAGGGGGGAACAATTTAATCAGTAGAGGTGCTGACAATATTACGTACACCTACAAAGGGTTTAATGTGTTTAATTACACCAAAATGGATATTTCATATGAATTTTTTAAGTTGTTTTCTAAGGGTATGAAATATATACCCATGGTTGGATTTGATTTAGTTGACACTATCATTGAACTAAAATTATATTGTAGGAGGTTGAATTTAGCAATACAATTCAAACAGTCTGATCAGAATAGTTATATGGTTATGCCAAATGTACTTAAGAAAAAGAGCACCTATATCCCTCCTGTCAACCCGGTTGTAGCTAGTTTTGAGAAAATGGCTTGTAAGGATATTTATTGGTTTAACAAAAAATATAAAACTGACCAATATATTAAACAATGTATCGATGATAATTTAACAGAAGGTGAACTTAAATGTATACAACAACTGGTGATCAACAATGAGATTAGAGTAATGAAACCCGACAAGTGGGGGGTGGGGGTTGTGTTATTTAATAGTATGGATTATATTAATGAAATATATAACATCTTATATCATTTGGGTAACTATGAAACTATTTCTATCAATAAGGTAAATATTGGTTATAGAAGAATTGATTTGGTATTGGAGGAATATTTGATTGATCAAAGAATTAACAATGAAGTTTATCAATATTTAAAAGTAGAGTTTCCCACAATGGCCACTATTATAGGTATACCTAAAGTACATAAGAACTTGATACACCCCCCTTTTAGACCCATAGTATCGGGTAGCAAAGCAAAAACATACCGCCTTGGGGTTGCTATAGATAGATGGGTCAAACCAGTTTACAATAAAATTCCTCACCTTGTCAAGGACTCGTGGATGTTCCTTGGACACTTAACACCCAATATTTGGAGAAGTGATTTGATTTTCATCACTATTGATGTTATCGATTTAATCTCATGTATACCCAAAGATGTTGGGTTAGAATTTTTTAGTAATAGTCTGAGGAAATTTTCCGATATGGACTGGGATCGATATGTCTCATCACAGATATGATGGGTTTAGTGTTGGAGTACAATTACATCCATTTCGAAGGTGAATTTTTCAGGCAAACCAGAGGTGTTGCTATGGGAGCATCTTGTGCACCCATATTCGCAAATCTGGTTATGCTTGAGTAGGAAACTGATTTTTGTTTGGAAGTGAATATTATCAATACATTGCTTATTACACGAGATATTTGGACGATTTCTTTTTGTTATGGAAGGGTGCCATGGATAAGATCAATTCTTTCATTGACTATATCAATCATACAGCAGATTTTTTGAAATTTACTTACAATATTAGTGACAGTGGCATTGCATATTTGGATACGTATATTAGTCATACTGAAGGAGGATTTGCATCACAAATTTATAGAAAAGATACTTTTTCTAATGATTATGTGGAATTCAGTAGCAATCATCCTCAATATGTATTTAAAAATATATTTAAGGGACAATGCATTAGGGCAGCCCGAATGTCTTCTACAAGAAAAACAATGATTAATGAACTGGACACTATTAAGTCCATGTTTATAGACAGAGGGTACCCCAACACTTTATTATGTGACATAGTCAATTATGTTAAAAAAGAATGGGGTAAAAAATATCTGCCCTTGTTGGGCAATATATTGCCCATTGATACAAGAAACTTTATCAAGACAAACTGCAATAACCGGGTATGTGTGTTGACATTTTCTCCAGTTGTACAATATATTAAAAACATCATTAAAGGGCACTGGAATTTGATAACAGCCGATGAAGATATAGCATCAATTTTGGGTATATATATCCACGTTTTGTGTATAAAACTGGATTTAATATTAAGAGAATATTGAATGTTATGACCAATAGACAAGATAAGAAAAAGAATATTTTTGGAACCAATAAGTGTGGGTCATGCACACAATGTCATGCAATTTACGAAGTTGAAGGTTGTAAATTGGATGACATCAACAGGACCTATGTGAAGTGCAGGGCGGGAAATTGTAATACTAAGTTCATCATATATTTGTCCAAGTGTATGATATGCCCAGCATTTTACATAGGCAAAACCGAGAGACAGTTTAAGAGACGTATATATGACCACTTGTATAGTATTAGCGTCAAGGATAAGAACAATGCCTTATATCAACATATACAGTCGAGTGGTGACCAACTCTTTTTTAAATTTGCCATTATAGATCATGTCAATACATTATCTTATGGTGGCAATTTGAAGACTTTTTTGAGTTTTAAAGAAAGTAGATGGCAGATTATTACAGACGCCACTAGATCACCGGGCATTAATGATCATATTAGTATCAAGCCATTTTTGGTTATGGCACAATGATCAGTATTGTTATCTGCATATAACAGTTTTGTTATAAATACATTTTATATTTTATATCACATCATTTTTATTATAATTATTATTTTTTTATTTTTATGGGTCTGTACATATGTTTGTAATGTGTTGTAATATTATATGTGCTGATCAGCAGGCTATAAAAGTACGTACTGTCTTTTTAAATTCTAAAACTTTTGGCACCAAAAAAGGGTATTTAATTGACTGGTAGTCATGACTACCTTGTTCTGATGAAGTCTGTTTTTTTCAGATGAAAGCACTTAACCGAGGGTTCTTTTGAATTTATGTATCTTGTACAGCTATATTATTGTCAGTTATTGTGTTGACAATAAATTCAGTGTCTCCTGTTTGAGTCGAGCAGTCATTCAGTTGAGCCTATCTACCAGACCGGTGGTGTTTTTGGATAGTTATTAAGCTAGACGAAAAGCACTTAATAAAACCATAACATTTATTAATCCATTTGTGTTCTGTACCAGGCTTTTTTGTCATTTCAAAAGTTTTAAGTGGATTTTTGTACGTGGCTAAATTATAAGAATCTCCTGGATAAAGAGAAAGTTTTTTAATGATAAAGTGTGAAGAGCAACAAGGCCTCATCACTAAAAAGTGGAGAAAATGAAGGAAAGCTTTTTGTTTTTTAATTAATAGTTAATGAGAATAGAAATAATGGAAAATATTGAAATGGTGACATAGAAGTTATATTACAATGGAACACATAGCTAAACAGCTATGGATCATGTCTGTCTTCAGCATATGGAAAATAAGTTCAGAGCAAGGGTTAGGGACAGATGCATTGTGGGAGTTTGGAGAGCTCGAGGCTTTTCTGGATTGGATCTAAAAAGCAGTTGTACTCCCACAAATTGAATCAGATAGATGGAATGAAATGAGATTTTGACTGAAAAGAATGGCATCATATTTACAATATTTTACAGGATAGAAGTTCAAAGATGGGACATAAAGGGATCAATTTTTAAAAAAGTGTGATGAGTTTTATGACATGGAATGTTAATGAGTTAACTAATCCAGTCAAAAACAACAGTTTTTAAGTTATTATAGGAAATTTTAACCTAAGGAAATTGCCTACCAAGAGAAACATTTACTTGACTAAGAATATGATAATTTGATAAGGAGCTATTGGTCTTGGGAGCACCATCTTCTTTTGTAGGATCACAGTGAAAATTAGTGGCATTACTGATTTGTAGGAAATCTCTCTTAAGATTAGATGATATTATTATGTTGGAATAAAGGGGTATATAGGATAATCATTTATTATAGAACTTAATGTTAGTTACCTCCAAGAACAACATTCAAAGAAGTTAGATGATGAGAGATATGACAGCTTTTTTGAGAAAGTGTTGTTGTGTACTTGGGAGGCTTAAATATAACTGTTGTAAAGGTCAGAGGTGGACCTAAGGTTTACTGTATACTATGTATCCGGAGATATAGTGGTACTCACACCAGACTTATACTGACCCTAATTTCTGATATCAGATTAGAATCTGCACAATACACACATTATTCCAAGAGATAAAGAGTTAGATTGCATATTTTTAACATTAATATTACTACTGAGCATATACATTTAGCTAAATTAAAATTGCATTTAGCAGTTGTTCCAGATTGTGCATGTTGGGATGTTGTTTACATAAAATGCTTGCCATGTTTAGAATAACACTTGGGATGGCCTAGATGTTATTTAAAACAAGGGGATGTCATTAATTGATTTCAAGACTTATTGAAGGATCATATGAATACAGTGGCACAAGATAGGCAAACTTTAATGGTAGATTGTGATCAAATTAGGGAAAATTAAAGACTGAAATAAGAAAACAGACTGACCAGTTGACATGGAAAGTCACATTAGATCTGACAGATAAAAGTAATGAGCTGACAGGGAGATGAGACTGATTTAGTGGGACTAACTGAAACTGCACAGTAAATATAGTGTAACCCTGCTGTACAGATATGCCTTACACCAGAGAAAGTCACTTAAGCCAAGAACATGTTTTGGAATCTGGCCCCTGGGGACTGACATCAGGGGATGTGGAACCTTTTTTTTTCAGTCTGGAACGTACAGTCACTGGCTACCATATTAAACTCCAGTTTAGGAACTGCCCCTGAATACTAACCTCCTGTTTACCTGTTGAGGCACTGATTCTTTTTTTATTGTTATTTTTATTTTTTTTAATTTTAGCCTTTGTTGACCAGGTTAGTCCTACTAGGATAGTGGCCTCTTTTAAGGGAAGATATATTATACCAGGAGGGGAAATTTGGCCAGGCAATGGGAAACTTCCCTTACTCTTTTGTATATGTGCCATGGGATCTTTTACATCCACCTATGCTAGCAACTCAAGCAAACCTCAGTTTAACACTTCATCTGACGAACAACACAAATAGGAGGGCAGCACCCCCCCCCCTGCATTGCAGTGTCAGCAATCCATCTTCCTGATGTAGGAATAGAACCCACAACCTCCTGCACTAAAGCTGAGAGTACTACCTGTCATACCATTGACACAACTAGTGAATCAGTAAGAGCAGCAGTGGAATCAGAGCAGGTTTCAACCCATGGATGAAGGGAGTGAAGATGAGCATTAACAAATTCTAGAAGAAATGCCCTGCTTAGAACAATGGACATGATCCTTCAGTCACACAAGCCTGTTCCTGGTGCACACAACATATCTACTCCATGACTTTTTTAATGTTGTGAAAATTTTACATGTTACTTTCCTCTCTTATAAAATAACTTTCTTCTTCAAGTTTTCTTTTTCAAGAGGCATTCTGAGAAAATGGATGAAAGGAAACGTTACAAAATTAAATCAGGAGTTAAACTAATTAACCTTTTAAGCACTACAAATGCTTGTAACTTGAAAGCTATCATAGCTAAAGTCTTATTAGATTTTGAGCAGTACTCACAATGATCAGAATAACTATTCATCACTGAAAAAGACAATGCAGATTCAAGTATTTATGGGGACTCTGTTGAACCACCAAAGTACTATATGGTAATTTTTTTATTTTAAGACTGATAAAAACATGAACACTACTGAAGAATTAAGAATGGAAGTTAGACATAATTAAAGTAAAATTTTACTAAGCACTGCTAAGATCAAAACAGAGGAAAGAGAAACATAGTAGTCAACCTCAAATGAGTGACATATTTGTCGAGGGAGGGGACTAAGCAAGGGAATGAGATGCACTCTTTTGGTTAATAGCAATGTACTCCCTGCATGGCCATGGCTCAGTATGGTCCTCCAAGCCTCCAAGCACCAAAAGGAATGTCACATTATAGGAAAAGTTTCATTCTCCTGATCTGCTGGTAGTACACAAAGATGTAGAATAATAAGATCCTCAGAATTTAAACTAATTGTTGCTGATAAATCTAATAATTATTGAGGTGACTCGATATTCTCTGTCTCCATCACCAAGGCAAGGATCAGATGTCCAAACCACATCAGACCTTTAAATAACCTGGAATAATTCAAATCCACCCTAAAATATCACATGGCACCTAACAAACTATGCAACAGTAAATCACCTAAAGTTTGAAGTATACCATCCTAACTCTGCCTACTACGGATACTATACAAGTGCATTACTGCAGTAGTTGTGATTCTACTGACAATATCTTGAAAAAATGTATTTCCTTGATTTGATATGCTTTATAAATAATGTCTGTTGTCTGTTTGCTTTGAAATATTTTGAAAATAATGTTTGTTGTCCATTGTTTTTTGAATTGTCAAAAATGTATTTATATCCCTGTTTTGAAGCTTTTCTCCCTGGGCCTCCACTGGGGCATTCTAGTTCCCAGATGGACTTTCCCAGTAAACAAAAGCAAATAAATAAATAATATGTTAAAGATTTCATGGAACACAAGAGAAATATATACGGTGCAAGAGAGAGAGGCATACACACACACACACACACACACACACACACACACACACACACACACACACGCACACACACACACACTCACTCACAGATATATGTGTATATATGCATAAAAGAAAACGTAAGAAAAACTTACGTCACACATATCATAAAAACTGATGTTTAAACATTCACGTAAATAATGCTTCCCAATCTCCTTTTTACTTTCTTTCCACTTTTTAAACTCAAACCCAGTTTATTTCACAAAACTTCATGTTTTCCTTTCCAAAACCTGCAATACAAGATTTGAGAAGTAGGGCCTCAACAAACTTCATTATTAATTTCCATTTAAACAACATTCCAAATGGAAATTCATCGTATTCTTTCAATTAGAAACATTTCACTTCTCTTCATGTATAATATTCTGTCCATCAAAAATATTTTAATAATTTTTGGAAATGCAGTTTGCTACAGATTAAACAATGAGCACTTAGAGCCACAAATAATGTTTTAAAAATTCTGTGTACTGACAGCTTCCTTTGCTACACATTATATATGCAATAAGCATCCTATATATGCCATTGCCCAGCTGTGCATATTACCATCTATTGTACTTTTATTTTCCGCTTCCTCTCTCATACACTCTAAGTTTTCATGCATTTCATTTCTTGGCCATTTGCCATTATTTCCCTCATTTTTTTAATAAAAGGACACTAAAATAATTCATGTTCAGAGGTTTCATGTTGACATTCATATTCTTCTCGCATACATTTTACTTTCTTCTTGCTGTTTTTATTTGATTCCAACATTCTTTTTATGATGAAAATGTCAGTTTTATTTTACATATAATAAAGGTATTTTCCTTTCCATTCCACAATGAATCTCAAAAATAATTTCACTATTCTATTATGCAGTATTATCCATTGTCACTCATCTAGTTTACACAGTCTTGCTTTAACCCATATATGTTTCGCCCACCATACTTCTTCTTTTCCCTCTTTAGCCATTCCTCTCAGCTCTGCTCAACATTTCTATTTTCTTTAGTTGGAATTATGCTCTTACTGAGCAACTACATGAGTTATTAAAACAGAAAACAACACAGGATTTGTCATTTCTCAATGTTCTTCTTTGATTTTCATGTACAACATTTTATTAGTTCAAATCTTTCAGAAAAAAAAAAGTTTTCACTATCTTTTTGTTTACTGAATTTCATGTATAATTTTCTTCCATATGTCTCCACTCTCTAATACAATTCAATGTTTATGCTATGCTCTCATTTAAGCAAGAGGAATGCCATGTGCATAACCAGCAACCTTTGACACACACTCTTCCCTTTGATGTTTTCTAATCTCTCTTTCTTATTATGCAAGTCAATAAACGTATTTACATATGTCTCATTTAATAATGGCCCTGTATGGTATCCCTGTCTCTAACTTTTATGAAATTCACAAAAGCAATAATAAATGTTAACATTGCTTTCATAACTCTATATGGCCTTTTAATCCACTGAATGAATCCACCATTTGAAACCAGCTTATCTCCATCTTCCACAAAACATTACATTCCCTATTACATCATGCAGGAAAGCAAAAAAAAAACACCCGCTCTTAAAATATATATCCCGCCCCAGTGAGCTTCTTGACATGGATCTCTCAACATATAACTTTGTGATATGCAATTTATATCCTCCAAAGTCTGGTATGTGGTAACCACCCTGCTAACCTTTTCTTTAATATTTATTTATTTATGCATGCATTTATTTACTTATACTTTGCTGACTAGATTAGTCCTACTAGATTAATGGCCACTTTTCAGGAGATACAAAGGTGGTATTCGCACTGACAAGGAAACATTTAGCCAGGGCATGGGGGAACTTCTTCTACTTGAGACTTGTACTCACAGCTTATCTAGTGTGAGTGTGTGTGCACAACCCATTCCTAGCACAGTGGCAGCTGGGAGGACGGTACGTGTGATGGAGATAGAAATGGAAGGAGCAGTGGCAAATGCCAGCTCTAAAGAAATGACTTGTGGTATTGTACAGGATTCAGAAAACCTCTTTCAGAAGGAATTGCTTGCAATTTTGGAGGATGTGGTGAAAGAGGAGTGTACTGTCACAACCCTCAAATCAGGAGGGTAGCAGGATGATATATTAAACAAAATGATAGGGAATGATGTGTAATGGGGAGAAATAATGGAAAAAATACAAGGAGAGGAAGCAGGAGATATTATGAAAGGGGACAGTACACAAAAACAAAAAAACATATTTGGAGAAAGTAGCAAATAGCGACAGAGAGAAAAGAAAAAAAGATCATGGCATCAAAAGAAAATTTGTGGTGTGAATATACAGGAAAAAGAACAAGAAGATGGGCAGATATGAGGTATGGGTCACTGTAATACTTCCTTTACGAATTAAAACACATGAGGTAAGAGCTTTCATTTTAATAAATAAAAAGAAATTTTGTGACATTCTTTTTGAGACTGTACAAAGTATGGAAACATTTTTATCTGGATAAGAAAAAAGACAGAATGATAATCCATGCAACGTTTATGTAGTGAAAGCTTTTTTGAGAGACAACAAAGAAAATACATACACAGTTTTGAGGAGAGGTTGAAAAGAGGGACTTTGAAAGGACATTTAAAATATATATTTCTAAAGAAGTGATGAACATTTCAAAAGCTTATGATAACAGGGTTTTATGGACTGGGGGATGTGATTTAAAATGGAAATGGAAAAAATTGTACATATTCCAAGCATTATAAATCTTGAAGTAAATGAGGGTGAGATAAAATATTGGGGACAACCCTGAACAATTTTTTGTGGGAAAGAAAGATATTTAGTAAATAAAGGTGAGAAAAAGAAATGCTATATATGTGAAAAAACTGGACTTGCTATAAAAAATGTAAACTCGAATAATACAAATATAAAAAAAATGGACATGCATGGATGGATTTAAAAAAAAATAGAATGAATCATGGTGAAAATAAGGGTGAGGATAAATGAAAAATAACTGGAAGAAAATTTAGAAAAAGAAAAGGATATTAATAAAAGAAAAGAAGAGGATGAAACAGGAATAGATTCAGAAGTTGGAAAGGAGTAAAAGGGAAAAAATGCCATTGGTAAAAGAGTAAGCATTAGGAAAGGAAATTAAAAAGTATAAACTTAAAAAACAAAATGGATGATAAATAATATATTTAAAAAGTATTTTAAGGAAAAAGACGATTTCCTTTAAAATAAGGAATAGAGAAACTAACAGTTTAAGGATTCTTTCAGAAAATCTGAACAACATGAAAAATATAATAAAAAGCATAGTAATTTTAAAATAGTGTAATAACTGTGGTGTAGCTATAATTGTTTTGGAAGATTTAAGATTTCTAACAAACGAAAGAATACAGACAGATAAATATGGGATGGAGAGATAATAATGGAATTTGGGAAATGAGTGTTGTTCAGGAATAGTAGTTTTATGCAGAAGACTAATACATATTTTAGATGTAACATTAGTTAGACTGGATAATGGAATTTGAAAAATGAGTGTTGTTCGGGAATAGTAGTTTTATGCAGAAGACTAGTAAATATTTTAGATGTAACATTAGTTAGAATGGGAAGGTTTACTATCATAGATTTAAGATGGCAATGACAGGTTTACATACTTATAGTTATATATGCATATGTCATTTATAAAGAAAGGGAGAATTTGTTTCAACAGATGTTTGATTACATAATAGTAAATATGTATAATATGGTTTACTATTAAAATGTCGAACAGCAAAATATTGTCCGTTCGACACACCAAAAAAAAACGAAAGTCAAAATGCACAACATGGCACAATGTTGAATCAGCTGAATGAATTCAGCAGATTTGACACTGTGGCCAAAGAGATTACATGATGTCTGTATAGGAGCTCAGGTAAAGGAAACTCCTATACCTAACATCATGTTTTTGCAGGGGGGCAAGCCCCCCTCACCCCCCTGTGGGGGGGTGGGCCCTCCACATCCCCTGCTAACTATATATTCCAACTCTGAGATCCCACTACAGTGAGGAAAGGGATGAATTTCCATACCACACTGTACTGTGATCTCTGTACAGTACTTTAACTTTATATTAGCGAATGCACTGTGCATTCGCTGATATAAAGTTTTGAGCATGGAGATATTCAGCAAGATGGAAATTTGAACATCCATGTTTCGAGTTTCCATCTGTGAAGATTCTCCTTTCCAGCTTTTAGTAGTAAACCATATAATATAATAACAGGAGACTTCAATTGTGATTTAAGGAGCAAAAAAGAAAAAAGAATGGAAAAGATGTAAGAAAAATAAAAAGTTATGAAATGTGGAAAATTGGTAATGTGGAAATGAAAAGTATGAATGTATAGAAGAAGTATATTAAAAACTGAAACTGATTATTTTATAATATCTGAAGGTTTAAGTATACCAGAAGGAGAATGAGTTGCAACATTATTTGCAGATCATCTACCTATATGTCTGGAAGTAAAAGAAAACAAAAATATATTAGAATAGGAATGGGTATAAAAAAATTAATAAAAAATAATGGAATGAAAAGGGAAGACACTTGATAACAAAGTTATGGAGAAACTATGTCACTGTGAAGGAATGTTTTGTTAGTTGGTCAGAACGTTGGATAATTTTTAACAAAATATATAAGAAGTTGCTTACAATGGCTGAGAAAGATAAGAAAGATGGCAAAATAAGAGTATGTAATAACATATAATGATGTGTTTAAAAACTTAGGAAAAGAATGACAGAGAATATTTTGATAAAGAGAAAGAAGTATAATAAAGAAATTATGAAAAAATGAAGAATAATTGTATAAACAAATATTTATTTATTTATTTAATTATTTATTTAACATTTGTTAACCGGGGAAGTCCGACTGGGCAAAATTGCCCATTTTCAGAGGAGGCCCGGGGAGAAAAGCTCCACATAATAACATAACAGTCAGTATTTTAAACAATAGTGAAACAATTAGAGAAATTATAGTAATAAATCGCATAATAACATATTACATTTCAAGTTAGTAATAAGGCTAACAGGATCAGTTAGTAACACATATTTTGACAGTTACACTTAGTATCAAGAAATGATTCAGTGGAGTCATGTCTCTGAGATACAACAGCTTAATATACAATAAAGTAGTGTCTCAGATATACCTGTTTGATACTGAAAATTATGCCTAATGTTGTTATACTTACAATCACATGGTATCAGTAAGCAAATAGAGATATATTGAAAGTGGAGAGTAGGGAGAGAGAGGGTGAAGATGGGAGTAAGTAAGGCATTCAGTAAGCATACAGATATAATGAAAGTGGAGAATAGGAAGTGGGAGGGTGAGGTGGGGAGAAAGGGGTTCAGCTTGCTGAGGAGCAGGAGCATAACCAGTTGTTTATATATGTGTATACATATATATATATATATATATATATATATATATATATATGTATATATGTATATATATATATAAATATATATATATATATATATATATATATATATATATATATATATATATATATATATGTCAGAAAAACAAAGCGAGCTGAGGACTGTGCACAATGTGCAAATACTGCCTTTCCCAGTTCTTGTACACAACCAGTTGGCGTTAGATACAAGTAAGACAGCCACTTACTATCTTACAGCCGATGAGTCCGGATAACTGCAAACAACAGAGAAAGCGCGTTTATCGCATTGAACACTAGGCTTCTCTCAGTTGTTTGCAGTTATCCGGACTCATCGGCTGTAAGATAGTAAGTGGCTGTCTTACATTTGTATCTGCGAACGCCAACTTTGGTTGTGTACAAGAACTGGGAAAGGCAGTATTTGCACATTGTGCACGGTCCTCAGCTCTCGTTCTGGGTTTGTGTTTCTGACTTGTAAATTGGGACTTTGAGGCTTCTTTTATGTATATATATATATATATATATATATATATATATATATATATATATATATATATGTTACAAGGAAAGAAGAAGTATCAGCATATTTAAGTAAAATAGTGAAATAGAATAGTAGTGCAATGAGAGATATGAAAGATAAAAAAGGAGAAATAAAAATAAGTCAATCTCAGATTATAGAAATTGTTGTAATCTATGTAGAGAAAATTTTTGGAAAACAAGAGAGAATGTAAAAAATATGGGAAGTAAAAAAATTTTCAGAACAAAATAAGGAAGTTGAAAAAGAAATTACTTTGTGTGAATTAAACAAAGTACTTAAACAGATAAATATAAATTAATCTGCTTTTTCAGATGTAATTGGATTTGAAATGTATAAAAGTTTAGATGAATGGCAAAACGAATATTTATTGCAAGCATTAAATGAGCGGTTAAACTAAGGTTTGAATCATAAGGAACTATGCAGTGGAATATTAAAATGTATATGGAATAAAAGAGAAAGGGAAGATATAAAGAACTGGAGACCAAATAGTGTTAAATAACACAGATTATAAGATATTTATGGAAATAATACAGAAAGGATTTGAAAACAAGATGGAATACATAATGGCAGAAAGCTTATATGGTATAAAAGGAAAAGGATGTCAAGAATTACTGATGATAATAAGAAAAATGGTGGATGACATTTTAAGAAGAAGAGAAGATTTTAAACTTATTTTAGGCAATATTAATAAAGCTTTTGATTCAATCAAACATGAGATGTTATAGGAATTAATAAAGAATATAACTTTAGTAATAAAATTAAGAAAATGTGTATGATAGTACATGGTAATAATAAAATAAAAAGTTTGGTAAATAGATGGTTAAATTAAAGAAATTGAGATGAATAAGGGCATAAGGCAAGGATCCCTTATAAGTAGTATTTCATCTTCTTTACTTATAATCATAGTAGTTAGAGATGTTAATTGTAAAGTGAAGAATGCTAAATATATAATGCAAAAAAGGTGCAGAAATTCCAGTGTTAATGACTTATGGAGATAGTATTATAAGAACTAAAAATAATATAAGGATGAGAGAAGATATACTTTGTGTAGTTGGTTGAATGAAATAGGTATGACTTTGAATAAATATAAAAGTAAAGAATGCGAGAAAAGAACTTTGCTTTTTATGGAAAACATATAGGCTGCCATACAAGAAAAAGTGAACTTGATAAATTCAGTATTAATGGGTAAAATAGCATATTTGTCAAATGTGTTTATGATTCCAAAAATACATGAGAAACAATTGTTATAACTATTTTTTTATTTATATGGGGTTCTAGATTAAACTTGGTTAAAAGGGGAGTACTGTATATGAGTAAAGAGGAAGGAGGACTAGGCCTGTTAAACCAGGTGTTGTTTGCAACATCATCAAGCCATTATAAAGTATCAAAATGGATAAGTGAGAAAAATGATAAACTAGTAACAACAGAGTTTAAATACAAGTATAAATAATTTTTGCAAATAAGAAGAAACAAAAGAATAAAAGAAGGTTTAAATGAAGAAGCAGATAATTATCAACAAAAGATAAAAACATGGAAAATAAAGAATGACAAAATAGAAGAAAATTGAAGAATGCAGTATAAAAATATAATGACACAATATTATGGTGTTAATCCATGGGAGAATTTACCAGAGGAAACGACTAAATAAATGGTGTAGTGATAAAGTAGAATGTCAAGATTCTTTATAGAGATTAGGAATAAAAAATTACTAGTACAATGTAATATATTGTTTAAAAAGATAAGTGAAAGAATATGTTCATATTGTGAAGAAGAAACCACAGAACATGTTTTTTGAAATGTAAGAGGATAAAAAACGTTATGGGACAAATTATGTTTTGACAATTTCTTTCAAAGACAGTAAGCCATATCATCCTGAAGCTTTCACTTGTCAGCCTCCTTAAATCACCCTCTCTGCTTTATGTAATATTTTATATTCATTTGAAAAGATGTGTTCCTATATACATTTTTTCCTGCTCTAAGCACTTTTAAGATGAACTTTATAACAAATCTAAATACTTGTTTTCCTTCTTACAATATCAGCCTTCCTTCTCTTTCAAATTTACAACTGCTTTCCTTTTGTTATATTCCACTGCATCTTCATATGGGCAAAATTAGTTTTTCTTTCATGATTTTACTTTAACAATCTATCTTTGTACAGACTGTTTCATATAAAAAACTCCTCTTCTATTCATTACTCACATGCCTGCTTAAAGTCATTTATCACAAAGTTGCAGACAACTTTTTCATGTACTCTATAATGCACCTTATGAACATTTCTTCACAGTTTTTAATACAATATTCAAATCTGCTTTTAACAACTCTGCCAGAAGTGTTTATTAAAACACACTTCTTGTTTCATTACTTACATCTCTGCTTTCATCATTTATCACAAAGTTGCAGACATTCCTTTTTCACGTACTCTATAATGAACCGTAAAAATTTTCTTCACACTTGTTAATAATATTTTAAAATCTTCCTTTAACAACTCCACCAGAAGTATTTCTTAAAAAATGTTCCACATTATTTGTGTTGTATCTAAAATTGCAGTACACATATTCATATAATTTATACTATAACATCTATACTCTCTCTTTTTTTCTCTTCATGAGGACGTGTCTGAAATTAACTTTCGCACATTGACTTTTTACGAGGGACTTTTATGATACCCATTCCCCACAAGTATCTAACCCTCATATCTATTGGTCCAGTTATTTCCCCTCCTCCAGCATCCAAGAACACTGGGACAGAAGGGTGAGAGCAAAGATCAAAGATGTCATCAGTAGGGGGTAGGAGATTTTATATGCTCATAATCCTCAACCTGTATATAAAAGGTATGACAAAGTGTGGGGTCTGGAATACTATCCCAGTGGTGTGTATGCTTCCACAAAACACAAAAACGCACACACCAAAAATCTACTTAAGGTTATGTACTGCTAAAATCTCATTTGACTCATAATGTTGTCATTACACCATGCAGCTTCCATCATATGACAATTTCACAGTGAAGCAAACTACCTTCCTACTCCCAACGTGGGTGAGATGATCTTGGTTACCCATTCTCATTCCCATAGCCAGATTCTCCAGCACTCAGACTTACTAATAGAATCCAGGTCATTGAAAGCACACTTATGGCTTTATTATTCTACAAAACCATAAAATCAGCTAGGTTAGTTATTTTCTTCTTTTTCATACTTACCACCTGTTAAACTACTTACAATTAGCATGTAATCAAAACCTGTTCCAATATCTCATCAAAGAAATATTGGCAAAGGTTTAATATTCATGCATCTCTTCATCATGATACCAACCTGATATTAAAGATTTATACAAAATAATACCACACACCATTGGTGAAGAATGGTTTTGTGAATATTTGATTTCTAAAGGTATTGAACAGGATAAGGTCAATACTTATGAACTTCTTTTGGACCTAGTGTTAAAATCTAACTTTATTTCATTTAACAAGAAACTATACATTCAAAAAGAAGGTATAGCAATGGGGTCGTGTTGTGGAGGTTTATATGCCAACATCGTAGTTTTAATGTGGGAATATAAGTTTTTATTCCCATCCTTACACTATTTCCACTGTGATTTATACCTTCATTTTCAAGATGACATATTTATCCTTTGGTCAAGGTCTGTTGAGGCATTACATTTATTTATGGATTTCATTAATCAAACTACAGAATTTTTGCATTTTACACATTCCTTTAGTGATGTATGCATTTCCTGTTTAGATGTTCTTGTTGGAAAAGATGTAGAGAATGGTGGTTTCACAGCTGAAATTTATCGTAAACCAACCTTCTCTAATAGTTACTTACATTATGATAGTAATCACCCTTTTACTCAGAAACGAGCAATAAGAAAAGGGCAATTAGTCCAAGTGGCTAGGATGACAACAAAATGGAGTAGGTTTATTCATCCAAATAAAGCTGCGTTTTATCTGTGGTTCTCCATCCAGTGGCGTTTTTCATTTTTGGAGTTGGTTTTGGTTTAAACCACTTAAAATTAACATGTAATCAAAACCTGTTCCAATATCTCATCAAAGAAATATTGGCAAAGATTTAATATTCATGCATCTCTTCATCATGGTACCTACTACCTTTTGAAAACACTATCTATAGACACATTTTCTTCTTTCCCACCCCCCCCCAAATAAATTCACATCATCATCCCAAATTATAAACTTTCTCAAAAACAAAAAGAGGCTTTGCCACTTTAGACAGTCTCATTCATTCTCTTCTTGATTGTGGCCATATGGACAAATGGACCAATAACTTACCCCTTCTTAACATAGCCCATCTACCATATAAGACCAATCAGTCAACATGCATTCCTCACACATTTCCACTTGTGACCAGTAGAAACTGCTATGCAATGATCTGACATAATTCTTGCCCTCTCTTCCTCAGCTTCTTTAAGAATTGTTTTTTTTATTTCACCTCTATTTAGTCTCATGTCTTGTACAGTAAAATATATATTTCTGTCTCCAAGATGTTCAAGCAATACCACATCTTCTTAACTGTCTTTAAAACATGTGTGGTGTATGTTTTATAAGTTGGGCTGTGGTGTAGTTCCTGTGTTGTCCATTACCTTACTTGGATAGAAGGAAGTTTCTTTGCTCACCAGTGGGAGTGGGGAGCCTTGAGCAGCCTGCCTGTCCCTGTAGGAAGTGACCTCAGCACAAGAAGCTGTAGTAATTGGTTGTTTTGGACCATTTCTAGCTCTTTTGTAGTTCACTGTTTAAAATCCACCTCTGGGCGTTTTTTTCTGGCTATACTGCTCAGACAAGCTCCTCATGGTCTGCAGAGTGGTCCTAGCAGCAGGGAACTCAGAAAGGCGACTACTTTCTGGATTTAAGTATCTTTGCTTTTTTCACTTGGAATAGCTTCTGTAGCTTACCCTGAACTAGCTTGAACTGTTTTTTAACTGTTTGCTGCATTATTTTAAAATCTGCACATAAAGTTACATTTTAGTTGAATTTGATCGAAAGTTTGTTGTTTGTTTGTTTAATTTAACTGTGGAGGCTGCCCACTAAAGTGTGCTAGCCTGTGTAACTAATTTATCACTGTTTCTGCATTTTCTGTGTGTTTCTACCAAAAAAACAAAAAAAAAATCCTTGTTTTCCCGCCTTCCTCAACTAGTTTAGACCAGTTTACAGGCATTGCTGTATTCTGGGCTGTGGTGTAGTTCCTGTGTTGTCCATTACCTTACTTGGATAGAAGGAAGTTTCTTTGCTCACCAGTGGGAGTGGGGAGCCTTGAGCAGCCTACCTGTCCCTGTAGGAAGTGACCTCAGCACAAGAAGCTGTAGTAATTGGTTGTTTTGGACCATTTCTAGCTCTTTTGTAGTTCACTGTTTAAAATCCGCGCTTGCACGGCTTTGCGCGGTTGTGCGCATAGTGCAGCGCCGGTTAAACAAGGTTAAACCTTTTCTGGCTCCGCCAAGTCTGCTCTTCAAATTTTCCCTTAAAGAAGCTCTACTCTTAGTATAACCAGACTACTCACTATATTATAAGCCTAGCACTTGTTCTCAATACTTCTCTACTAAGTAAGCACTCTCGTACTAAGTAAAGCACTACATCTACTTACCACCCCTGTGAGTATCCACTTCCCTTAAAGGTACAGCACTCCCTTATACTGTTCTAGCATGTTGAGTGGTAGATTACTGGCATCGTCTCCAATTCAGCTGGTCAATCTGCGTATCTTGAGACAATGCTACAATTGTCTCATGTACACAGACAACCATCTCCTCCTCCCAACAAACACAAATACATGTGAGAGATGCAACTATATAGCCAAACTGGAGGCTGAACTCTCTCAAATCAGGGCTGGCATGACCAGACAGGAGGAGATGGCAACCACACACACAACAATCCCAGTCCCACATATACCTACCACAACTGCAAACCAAACACATAAAAACACAAAGACATACTCGGAGGCTCTAATAAAAAACTTACCAAAACAACAGAGGCTCCCAAAGCAGACATCCAAAAATCCACCACCTCAAAACAAAACACATGCAACACATACTTCAATAAATCAGTGTGTCAACCAATCACAGCCCTTAAGGCCAAATACCTTGCCTGATACACTAGTAATAGGTGACTCTATAGTCAGACACACTGATGTCCCGCTGAGCAGGCTGAACAAGGAGAAGGTGACTGTGAGCTGTCTATCGGGAGCTAGGATCCGCCACATAACACACGCACTCAAGTCACTCCAAAGCAAGTACAAATATGACTCCGTCATTGTCCATGCTGGTGTGAATGACCTGAGACATACCTCCCTGGACTACATGAAAAGAGACATAGAGGAGCTCTCCGATTATGTAGCCCAGGCTAGTATGACCCTGACCCTGAGAAGCATCCTGCCCTCACCAAGAATGATACCACAATACAAAGACAAGATGATCAGCTTTAACAATTGGCTCAAGTACTGGTGTCATTCTAAGGGGATTCAATATCTGTCTGCCCAGGATGACATGTTGGACAAGCCATGCTGCTTCGCAAGGGATGGCTTACATCTGTCACCACTGGGCTTCCGGATATTGGCTAAGGCTCTTGCCACCCCCATAGTGCCTTTTTTAGGCAAGGCTCAAAAGACAAACCCACCTCCTTAGAAAACAAAAATGGAAAAAAACTAAGAGTAATGCTGCTCAACGCCAGAAGTCTAAATCTCAAGATGCAGGCACTTGATGCGCTCCTCAGCATGGAGAACATCGACGTCTGTGCAGTAACTGAAACCTGGTTCAAGGCTCCGGAGAGCACCCCAGTGCTACCAGGCTATACCTCGTATCATGCTTTTCGACCCCAAAACCCGGGCCGAACCACAAAGGGAGGGGGGGTGTCCATATTCATCAAGGACACCCACACCTCCAGGTTAGTAGCAACACATGAAGCATCAGAGACCATACAGGTGCAACTAACCATAGGCAAAACTGCTATACAACTGGTAGCATGTTACAGACCACCCTCCCAATCTCAAGAACCCCACTCAGCCTTCCTGAAGACATTGGAGGATATGAATGTATCACAAAATACCATCATACTAGGAGACTTGAACTACCCAAACATAGATTGGGTACATTATTCTAGCCCTAATACCCTAGCCCAAAGGTTCCTGGAATTCATAAATTCAAATGCATTGGAGCAACTAGTCACCTCTCCCACTAGGGGAGATAATATACTAGACCTGATCATCACAAACATGAGGACAAAATGCTCCACACCGGAAGTATACCCCTCACTAGTGAGATCTGACCACAAACTAATCACCCTGGATATACATATCCCACCTCCACCCCCAGCACAAAAGACCACCGTGAAAAACTTCTCAAAAGCAGACTTCACTCTTCTTAAGACTGAGATGGTATCCTTTAAGCCCACTGTGCCAGTGGATACCACATCCCACAATGCTGAATCCTTCACAAATGCTTTTTATGGACATCTCCAAGAATGCATGGATCATGCAATCCCAAACAAATCCAAGTCCCTCTCCACCAAAGGTAAGCGTCCTGTCTGGTGGACCTCAGCCATAAACAAATTGTATAACAAAAGAAGGAAGCTACTGCACGTCAGAGCAAAATCCCATGAAGGGAAGACATCTCTGATCAACATTAGCAGAAATCTATATTCTCTCATAAAAACATCCAAGGCCAACTTTGAGAGAAAAATCGCTAAGGACACTAAAGATAACCACAAAGCCTTCTTCAGCTATGTTAGAAACCTGGGTGGAAACCCTCAGATATGCTCAGAGTTGGTTCACAACAACATAAAATACACTGAACCCACAGATATTGCCAACATTCTGGCTGACAGGTTCAGTGCAAATTTCTCTCCTCCTTCACCTCCAAAAGAAGAAATACTTATCCCAGCTGAATGTAATCTCCCTGTCATCTCAGATGTCCAAGTGAGAACCGCCCTAAACAAAGCAAAAAACACAGCATCAATGGGACCTGACGGTATCCCGGGTTGCTTGTTACATGAACTCCAAGAGGAGCTAAACCCACACATAAAACTGCTATTTAACCTTAGCCTTACTTCGGGATATGTACCTGAACACTGGCGTACAGCAACAGTGGTCCCACTCCACAAGGGGGGTGCCTCTACAGACCCTGGAAACTACCACCCCATAAGCTTAACCAACCTGGTCTGCAAAGCTATGGAAAGAATCATTATGGAACTCATAAACAGAGACATAGGGGACCTACAGACACTTGACCCCACCCATTTCGGCTTTGTAAAGGGCAGATCCTGCCTTTTAAACCTGGTTGACTTTTTCAAAACAGTCACGAGAGCCATTGATGAGGGCAAAGCAGTCCACACAGCATACCTGGACTTGGCTAAGGCCTTCGACACAATACCACACTCAGGCATCATAGATAAGCTCAACAGCTTAAAAGTAAACCCTTATGTCACTAGATGGGTTGCAAACTGGCTAAAGGACAGAACCCATGAAGTTAAAATCACTGGAGCAATGTCAGACTCAAAGCCAGTCACAAGTGGTGTCCCACAGGGATCTGTCCTGGGACCCCTCTTGTTCGGCATTTATTTCTCAGATGTTAAAGCAAACATGGGAGGGCTGTGGCTGACAAAGTTCGCAGATGACTGCAAACTTGGCGCCATAGTCGATACACCAGCAGACACACACATCCTACAAAAAGGCCTCACAGAAACGGACAACTGGTGCCGGAGTCACGGCCTTAAACTAAATGCCAAAAAATGTATAGTCATCCTCTTTGGGAAAAACAAAGTACCCACAAATTATCACATAGACAGCAACCCACTGAGTACAGAAAAAGTAATCAGAGACCTAGGGACCCAAGTCGACAGCGACCTCTCATTTGACACCCACGTTGCCAAAGTGGTTAGAAAAACATTCTACCTTGCACACCTCATCATGAAGTGATTCACATCCAGATCCAAGGATGTCATTGTACCCCTATATTCCTCCCTCATCAGACCCATGATTGAGTACAATGCCCTATTTGGTATGTACCTCACCCAGCATTTGCAACAGCTGGAGAGACCACAAAAGTACCTCACCAAGAGGATCAAGGGTCTCCAACATATGTCTTATTCTGCCAGACTAAAGAAACTTCAGCTCTATTCAGTAGCATACCGCCTGCTCAGAGGTGATCTCTGCCTGACGTACAAGGCCATGTCCAATCAGGATCTGATGGACATGCTCCACCTCAAAAAATCCAAATCCATCAGGACCACGAGAGCTAAAGACTTAAACCTCGGCACAAGTATGAATAGGACATGCTGGAGGGCTAGATTCATAACCCAGAGGCTTCCCATGCTTTGGAACAGGATCCCAGTTCATATTAGGCAAAGCCCCTCACTGACTCTTTTCAAGAGAAATCTTGATGAGTGGATGGGAGATCGTAAGTTTACCCCAAGGGTCACATCTGTGTCACTGCTAGACAGGGGCACAGTAAACTAATTCAATTATATAAGAGGACCTTCATTGTGTCACTACTAGACAGAGGCACAGTATTCTAAATTTATTCTGTACATTTTTGTACCATTTCATGGGGTGGCAAAAGCCACATCACTATGGCTAGGCTTACAAATGCCCCAGGGCAGATAGCCTAGTACTATACTATGAAACTATGAAACTATGAAAAGTTGTTTCATTTCAGTGCTGCTTTTATTTCTACCTCTTCCTCAGTTTCACCCCTAATATTTTTTCACAGTCCCTTCCTCACATCTTTCCTCCTTTTCTGCCTCAATACATTGAAAAGATTATACTCTTGGCAATGTTTTCTACTTATTTTGTTGAGTTAAATGGTCTAACAAATATGTGCATAGTTTAAAGAAACTGATTATTGTAGCCCATAGCTCTATTTAGCAATGTGTATCATGTGGTCTCACAGGTCTGTAGAGTGGCTTCCTGAAATACATGCTGATAAAACCAGACATATGCAGTTTACCTCTACATCATTTTTTAGGCTACCATGAATATTTACATGTTACAACATTGAACATAATTGAAAATAAGTTGTTTTTCCTTTCATTTGAAAATGGCTCAACTACAGACCCTTGACATCCTCCCACTTTTTAGCAAAGTGTCTCAATAACAGAAAATGTGGATCAGGAAATTTGCTTTATTCCAAGCTGCCGACAGAATATTAGAGAAACCTGTAAAGGTATAGTGTAATACACTTTAGCATGTTATAAAAGAAAAAGCCCTTAAAGTTTACAAAGCAACTGAATTTTTTAGAGGGGGAATAAAAGATTACTACAGGGATGAGATAAAAGATTCTGCTTTACTGGGAGCCAAGAAAAAAATTGTTATTTGTCATTTGGTCTTCACAAGGGCAAAGGATCCCGCATCTACTAATGTTTGTTAAATGGATTGCAAAACTGAACCAGAGAGACTGTGAATCTGGTGAGTCACATGATTCGTTAGTGCAAGACAAAATCATGAGTGTATCAGAAATTATAAGACAACAGATTAATGGGAGAATCAGCTTTAGTGCTAGTTAAAGCAAATGATACGTACAAAGTATGTGAAACTGCCTAGTTATAATTAACCAGGAACTAATACTACAATAGAAGATATCCTAAACTGGGTGTCTCATAACATACAAAAGAAATTGATTATATTAGTATTTCTGAGACACAGCTAACTCTTTTATGTAAAACATTAACTTCATACCAAGCAACAATGCCTCACAAGACTTGCTTGGTACACTGAACCTTCAGTAAATAAATATCACTCCAATAAAAAAGTTACTACCACAAAAGCTAAAACCTACTGCTCTAGCTCTTGGCTTTCTTCCATTTAAATATTTTCAAACTGCAGCTGATACAATAACCAACCCTACTGCAATACTTATAAATAGATCTATTAAGTGAATCTTATGTTCCAGTCCTATAGAAGCAATGTTCTATAATACCTGTTTATAAGAGGAACAAACACTTCCCTGTGTAATTTTAGTTCTATTGCCATACTATCCCCCTTTCTAAAAACCTGAAAATGTATACAAAAGCAGCTGCTAGACCACCTTACAAATAACAATTTATCACCTACACAACATAGTTTTTTACATTTCTACTTCTGCTATTCTCTTAAACCTATTTAAGGCCTCTGATACCGCCCCTCACACTTTTCATTTACAAAGACTAGTTAATATGGATCATACATACAGCACATTAGAATGGTCGTAATGTTATCTGTCTAATTGGCAGCATACAGTAAATAGTCCCAAGCAGTTTCTACTTTCCTACCCAATAATACAGGTGTTCCACAAGGCTCAGTGTGTGGACCAGTGCTATTCAGTAACTTTGTAAATGACATGCACTCCAAGACTCCCGATAGCACATTAGTACAGTACACTGATGCCTCCACTGTTATCTGTGCTGCTAACTCACAACTTTAAGCCTAGAACATTGGCTTAAAGACACCAATATTTTATTAAATGTCATTAGCACTAAACTACTCATATTTGGCTCCAGTGAAGTCTCAATCACTTCACAAAATAACATACCAGTTGAACAAGTCTCTCTTGCCAAATGTTTAGGTGTATTCATTAATCATAAATTGTTCTTCAAGAAACATATGGTGTAATATCAAAAACTCACAAAAGTTGGGTATGTTATACAAATCAAATATGCCTACCTAACAGAAACAGCACAATTAAATACAGCCCCAATGCTGTTGCTACCTATATTATTTTATCTATCCTCTATCCTTACTAATATTCCAAAAACTGACCTACATAAACTAGAACAAATACACAATAAAACTGAAAAATACACTGCTAATGTTCCCATCTAAACTCACCATTGTAAAGCACTTTATAAGATTAATTGGCTATAGCTAAAATACCTTTTGTCATTTAACCTGTAAAAACTTACACACATAACATTTTAAATGAAGCTAACAGATACTGACCTATCTCTTACTTACTTCCAAAATATTTACCTCACAGAGACCTGAGAACTCAAGTCCCAAAAAAATATGAAAGTTGTCAAATCAGACAACTACTTTTGTGACTCTTTATACTCTATTCATGTATCCAAGCTGTGGAATTCCATTCCCACAGACCTTAGACATGACAGTAAACACAAAACATTTCTGTGAATATAAAAACTACCTGATTTCCACTTGGATCTGTCCTTGGACCTGAATTTTATATCTGTCCATCATATCTCCAACTCTTACCCATCCTAGTTTATCTCTCTCTCTCCCTCTTCCCCTACCTCCTTTAACAACTACACTATCTCATTTTTAAGTTTATATTTAACTTTTACCATATAGTATCAATGCATTTATTTGTAACCCTCATTACTGATATTTTCTATGTACATGTGTATTTTGCAATTATTTCGTATAAGCATTCAAGAATGTCCATGCACAATTGATTTTATTTTTTCTTCTGTTGTATAACTTTGGAGCTTTTCTCTCTCCTGGCCTTGACTGCAAATATTCTTTTAGCTCAGTTGGATTATTCAGTCAACACATGGAAATAAATAAATAATATTGTATAATTTCACCCGACTGATCAACACCCCCTACAAGGACTGACATAGTAACAGATAGGCTGTACTAGATTGGATTCTTACCTCTAAACCTAACCATATAACCAACTCTGCATGCTTATCTGATACCATAAGTGATCACATCCCTGCTTTTGCAAAAAAAAGGCTATTAAGTAATGCAGACAAACACATAGTGTAGAACCATGTATGAAATCCCTCCATTTGCAATAATGAAGCACTCGTCACAAACTTGGAACACTGTAACTGGAATGCACTAAGTAACATACTTCTGAATGATCACTTTCCTTACCAGCAGAACTAAATTTATATGGTCAAATCCAGTATCATGGCTAACAAAAGAAGCAAACATCAAATGCCACAAAAAGACTATGTCTAGAAAAACACTGGTATAAATCAAAGTCACAAACTGACCTACAAAACTTTAGATATTTTAGAAACCTAACCAAACAAACATTAAATCAGACAGGAGATCACATTATACCACACTGTAACACACCTTTCAAAATAACTAAAAATATTTTTGATCCATGTTAAACAAAATCCTGCACCATGGCCACACTACTACACCTTCACCTAAATAAATAAAAACACAGAAAGTATCGTTTTGCAATTTAATTCCCATTTTATACAAACTGTACTTTCATTATTCAGAAATACCCAATCAGTCCCAGTAGCATCAGAAGATGGGCAAATACTTTTCAATCTTCAACCAGTCTCTGCTTCAACAATAAAAATCTCCTCAGTCTAAAACCAACAAAATTAGCTGTTGATAAAGCACCAGCTGAAAATTTTAAAACAGCTGCTGAAGCAATGCCATACTCTGTCTCCAGACTCATAAACCCTGTTAAAGAAAGCAATGCCCCAAGTCTGGGGGAAACTCCTGTACTATACCCTTTCACAGAGTAGGAACCTCTTGCAAATTTACAAACTATAGACACATGGCAATCATATCTCCAGTCTCAAAAATTCTACAAAATTGTATCCATAGTCAACTGAGCAAATATCACACTGAAAAAAATATTCCTACCCTCATCATGGTTTTGGACAAAAATATAGTACTACAACCACCCTTATTAGCTTCTGCAACACAATTACCATCAACAGAAACACAGGGAACATATTTTTATCATATTTTTAGATTTACCTAATACATCTGATGCTGCATCTCACAAAAAAACTATTTATAGAACTCTTTTCCATTCACCTGTCCTCACGTGGTTTCGCAGTTATCTATCAAACAGACAACAAGCAGTTAAATGGCAGCAGGACTTCTCACCCTTTCAGCCATTCACAACTGGTGTTCCACAAGGATGAGTCCTAGGCCTTCTCTTACATATATTCATAAACTTCATACTGACACTTTGCAAGCCACCTTAATACAATATGCAGATGATTTCACCATTATCTGTTCTGCCCCAACCTTAAAAATCTACAAAAAGGTACTTAAGAATCATTCTCATCTATTGAAACTTGGTTAGGAAACTCCCACTTGTTTGTTAATGCAAAGAAAACTAAGTCAGTGTTCTTTACACCTAAACAGTAGTCTGGCCAAATTAACTCAATTCTTACTACATCAGCAAATAACAACACCTAAAATAGTATTACAGACCAAATTACTGGGAGTCATAATAGATGACATCCTAAAAGTTGACCACCATGTATCACACATAATTAAAAAAAAATCACGGAAACTTGGTTCACTATATAGATGCAAAGTGTACCTCTCCACCCATGCTATGTGTAACAAAAGGGGGATACTACCAGCACAGTTATTTGGAATTTTGTAAATAATTATATATCATTTGTGAATATCAACATGATTGATATAAGATGCTTGTGCTACAAATGTATTAGAATTGTATGTAATGTATATCAAACTGCTCGTACAGAAGTGTGTGCTGAAAAGGTTTTTGCAAAGTGCTGTTTGAAATGTAACCACAGTGTGCCCTACTGGAATAAGACACAAATGCACATGCACTATTATAACTGTTTAAATGTATATATTTTAACAGTGGAAACTGGACTGCAGGAAGTTAACTTCAGAAAAATAGCTGAAATTAAATTACTTTATGGCTATGCAATAAAAGATGGTATATTTCAGTTTTCATTGCAGCTACAGACACAGAGTCTGTGCTGAGAAGATTTCTGTATTGTCTTCGGAGTGAACTAATTACTACCTCTGAAAGTATGAAGGAATGCAATTGTTTTATGACTTCCAGCATCTGCCAAAGATCTGAGGTCTATGTATTTTCACAGGTAGATGCTAAATACTGCCACCTTCCAATAGTAGGGGGTTTACCTGGGATAGAGTCAGATGACAAGGAATGCTGTCATTCTGCAAACTATCCCAGCAGTAATATTTGAGATGTTAATTTGTGAATTCTCTTTGAGAGACAGGGCATTCTGTATTCTGTCTTGGATGTGACAAGAACTATCCACTACATCTGCCTTGCTCTGATGAATTAAGTTTAATGGGAACTGTATAATTCTCTTGGATATAATCAGGAATATAGCAAAGCTTAGTTTAGATGTTTTTCTTTATTTATTTATTTGAGAATGTCCTGGAATGTTTTAAATATTCCCTGTGATTCTGAACTCTGATGTCACTGTGAATATATACTGAGTATTTTCTTGTTCTTTTATTATTTATTATTAAATTAATGGCTAATATTACAGCAAATATCTCTTTGTCATTGATGTTCTTTCTCCTTTGGGTTTTCTTCCAGGTCTTTTGGATCTTCTGTTTCCTTGAATGGACTTACCAAGCACCATCAGATGAGTCTGTGCTGAGGAGCTAAGGTATTTGGGTCTGGTTTGTATGGGAGCTCTCTTTTGATGCAGTGCAATACAGGAATAGAGCAGTGCAGGGAGTAGACATGTTAACACCATCTATTCTACTGGTACCACTGCAGCACTCTCATATCAAGTCTTGCCAGTGGCAAAACCAATTAGGATGCCAAGAACCCCAAAGTCTTCAAGCATTCTCTGGTCATAATCTGATTCAATAGTTGCATAACAGTGAAATACAGAATTAGAAACATCACTTTCTCTGAGAGGAGGAATGCCCACAGTTTGCTGGTGTCTGGAAGGATTCCCACAAACTAGTTTTTTTGGGGAGAGAGTCAGCTTTGATTTGGACAGATTTAGAAAGAGCCACAGAGAATGTAAGTAGTCTAGGGTGAACTTCAAAGCAGTCTGCCTCTCAACTGGGGGCTTGAATCAGGCAGATGTCTACACAGGGGTATGTGTGAATGCCCTTAGTTCTACAGTAAGAAATTACTGGAGCCAGCAGTTTTGTAAACATCCTAGGCACAGTAGATGAACCAAAGAGTAAGGAATAAATGGTTGTTAAACACCCACTAGGTTTGAACCTTAAGTATTGCCACTGCCATTTTGGCTATTTGTACATGGGGTGAGCAACTTCCAGAGTTAGCATACCTTTTTATGCCGAGTAAAAAGGAAAATAATTATGGCCTGCAATGTTGCCATTATGAATTTTAGCACTTGTATAGATTTGTTTAGCCATGACAGATCTAAAATGTGCCTCCAAGGGCCATCTTTTCTTTGTCCTAGAAAGAGGTCAGAGTAGAATCCTGTGCATTCTTTCTGAAATGGTACTCTCTCTATGGCCCTTTGTCTCAGGTATTCTGGGGTACAGACTTAATCAAGTGTCTTTGTTCCCTAGGTGCTTGGGGAATACCTGAGAACCTTTTTAAAAACTTCTATTTTTGGGGAAGCATGGTTAAGGAAGGGATGGTCATGGAAGGAGTGGGCTAGGGTGGGTTTCGAGTTTGAGTGAAGTGGTCTCTCAATTCATAGCTTTACATTGCAGATTCTCAGCATTGAAAGCCCCCATGATTCCCTTTTTTGTCAGCTTGCCATTTTTCCTGACTTGGCATCTCCTTCCCTTAGGTTGTTTCCCTTTACCTTGCTTCCAGTAAAAAGAAAACTTTTATGGGGTAATTTCAACTGCATGTAGCTGGGGGGGGGGGGTAGTTGTTTCACTGACTGTATAGTCTTTCTGCCTTCCTCCAGCTTTTTAAATACAGTTCATCAAGATCTCCACACAACAGCTCCTTGTCTAATGGGACAATGAAAGGTCATATTTTTACAAGTCCTGGCCAGGGCTTTGTTCTCCTCCAAACACAGCTCTACAGGATGGATCCCACTGCCACCACTTAGCATGATGCAGCCAGTGTATCACAACCATATTTGATACACTGTTTGCCATCTTTCATAAAGAGACTATAAAGCTCCAGCATGTTATCTTGCAGGGTTTTGTCTTCTGTCTCCTCTGCCTTGTCCCTGATTAGAGACAGGAGTGTCTCCAGGAACATTAACATGTGAGTTTAGCAGTTGAAAGCCCTGATGGCCAGAGTGGCAGAGTTGTAAAGCTTCTTTCCCAGTTAGACCAGGATCCCTAATTGGAATCCATGGATAATGATGGCTAAATCAACAGCTGGATCCCTGTAAAGGAATTTACAGGAATCCATAAACCCATATAAATGGTTGGGCTTCCTAGGAGCAGAAGGTTGAGAATCTGGTTTCTGAGATATACTAGCAAATACAGCATCCAAGGTTTCATTTACTAGAGGAATACCTGAGGGATTTGGCTCTCTAAACCCAGAAGCTGCCTGGTCATAAGAGTCATTCTTAAATTCACACATGAAGAAACCCTTCAGCCTACTAATTGTGTCTCTGAGAAATCCTTTGGTGGAGAAGCAGAGGACAGGGTGTCCTTAGTGTCTGATGCATATGATGGGGAAACATCTGCTATGTATGAGTCAGATGCTTGCTGAGAAACATCTGGACTGACTTCTGAATGGCTTCAAATCGGGAGAATGCGATCTCATCTAAAACCATGTCAGCCACCTGAGAGGCATCACCAGAGGGCTCAGTCCAAGAAGGTTCCAAAGTCAAGATCTGCAAAACAGCCACACTGGACCTAATGCCATGAGCCTAGACAGACCATTGGACTCAGTGGGTAGATCATCAGCCTCCTCTTGTCACCTCTGCTATGAGTGCTTGCATTTATGCTTTTTAAATAGGGAATCCAGAAATAATCTGTCTGATGCCATGGCAGCCTTAGGCAAGATGTGTAGCCTTTTCTAGTTAGAATAGTCCTGGAGTCTTTGTGCTCTCTATTTGACAGTCTTCTCATTGACCCTAGCGCATTAGGGGTAAAAGGCAATGTGCCCCGGCCCTAAGTAAAACACAGACTGCCTGTGGAAGTGTTTATGGGGTATTTGTCTTGTACAAGAAATACAACACTGAACTTTAGAAACTGACATCTAACCTGATGTCTGTAGAACTATTATTCCACAAACAGATGATATGTGAAAATAATGGCATTTTATTTCCATGGGATAAATATCTATACTCTAGAAGCTAAGCCAAACCAATAGCCTAGCAATGCTCAGTATTTGCATTGATAATGTTTTCTTTCTTCTTGCACTGCAGCAACAAAGAGCCAAAGATAGCACAGGTGGATGTCTCACTTACACCATGGGCATGCTAACATCCATGGGTGAGTGGTCATGTGACCAAATTACAGATGAAAGTGTGAAAAACTCTACCAGTCAGGCCAGATGTCATACAATTTGTACTACTGCAACAGCAAATAATATGATGCATGTCATGAGATTCACTGGTCAATACTCTGCACTTGGCATTAATGTTTTTACTCTTGATATATTTTGCACCACACTACAGTTTAAGTGAAAATATCCAAAATAACAGAACACAGCTTTCCAATCCATTAAAATTCTTGAAAATACAACCTTTACATTATGTATAGTATATTTGTTTTTCCACTTTTTTAACTTAATTCTGCCTTGTGTTGGCATACTAAATATGTATAACAGAGTGCAGAGCTGATTAACACTTCTTTCAGCATGTAGTTGAATTTCCCAATGTCGGAAGGAGTTGCATTGTGTTTTTGTAGACTTAGAGAAAGCATATGACAGGGTGCCTAGAGAGGAGTCGTGGTATTGTATGAGGATGTCAGGAGTGTCAGAAAAGTATGTAAGAGTTATACAGGATATGTACAAGGGTAGTGTGACAGCGGTGAGGTCTGCGGTGGGAGTGACAGATGTGTTTAAGGTGGAGGTGGGGGTGGGGTGGGGTTACATTAAGGATCAGCTCTGAGCCCTTTCTTATTTGCAATGGTGATGGACAGGTTGACAGACGAGATCAGACAGGATTCCCTGTGGACTATGATGTTTGCAGATGACATTGTGATCTGTAGTGAGAGTAGGGAACAGGTGGAGGAGACCCTGGAGAGATGGAGATATGCTCTAGAGAGAAGAGGAATGAAGGTCAGCAGGACTAAGACAGAATATATGTGCGTGAATGAGAGGGAGGATAGAGGAATGGTGAGGATGCAAGGAGTAGAGGTGGCGAAGGTGGATGAGTTTAAATACTTGGGGTCAATAGTTCAGAGTAACGGTGAGTGTGGAAGAGAGGTGAAGAAGAGAGTACAGGCAGGATGGAGTGAGTGGAGAAGAGTGTCAGGAGTGATTTGTGACAGACAAGTACCTGTAAGAGTGAAAGGGAAGGTCTACAAGAGGGTAATGAGACCAGCTATGTTATATGGGTTGGAGACAGTGGCATTGACAAAAAAACAGGAGTTTGAGCTGGATGTGGCAGAATTAAAGATGTTAAGATTTGCACTGGATGTGACGAGGGTGGACAGTATTAGGAATAAGTATATTAAAGGGTCAGCCCAGGTTGGAAGGTTTAGAGACAAAGCCAGAGAGGCACGATTACGTTGGTTTGGACATGTGCTGAGGAGGGATTCTGAGTATATTGGGAAAAAGATGCTAAGGATGAAGCTACCAGGTAACAGGAAAAGAGGAAGGCCTAAGATAAGGTTTATGGATGTAGTGAGAGAGGACATGCAGGAGGTTGGTGTGACAGAGCAAGATGCAGAGGACAGGAAGAAATGGAAACAGGTGATCTGCTGTGGCGAACCCTAATGGGAACAGCCGAAAGAAGATGATGACTTACTAAGAATCGTTATATATAACATTGCATTTTGTTGCAATGGAAAGCACTGTCCTATAAGAAGACATATAATTTGGATAGTAAAACAAATCACTTTTTATTCACATAATAAACAAGGAGGAGAAGAAGAAATAGATTTTGCAATGAAATACCGTGGGCCATATTCCAAAAGAGTTGCTCTCAGTGTAAGTCTACCCTAATTCCAAAAGCCTTGCTCTCAGTTAACTGACTTCTTTGGTGTGAGACCTATCTATAAATAGGCTTACTACTGGGATCATATTCCAAAACATCTGCTCTAAAGCTGCTCTACGTGTAAGTGACCACTTATACTGAAAGCAAGTCTTTTGGAATTAGGGCCAGTACCTTAGCTACTTATGTAACATTCCAGTTTTGCCACAAGAACATTTCTGGTGCTTCGGTGACAAATGTATCGGCTGCACAAGTACTGATTTGGGTTCCTGTAGCATGGCTGTAGCCTGTTCTACACTTGACAGAATAATGAATGGCATAATCTACGCAAAACAGGATTGCAGAAAGTTGCCAAGTCAGAGCAGAGGAAAACAGCCTGTAAGTTGCTCAGCACAAGGACTGTTGAACAAAAGATCACTGTCAAAGCTAGAAGAAATTTTACATTTCCTTATAAAAATGAATGAATAACATATCCGCTGCCTTCTCAAGAACACTAAATTTTGATTTGGAAGGCCAGAGGTCCTCTTTAAGATTTTTTTTGAAATTTCACACACGTTTTAAATAATGAGTGCTTTCACTTTGAATATCCATTAACATGTTTTGCCTGTCTGCAGTTAATTTATGTTCCCATATTAAGTTAAGCTGAAATCCACAATTTCTTTAGCAATGAAACATACTGCCTTCAGATCAGTTTTAATACAATCCAAAGTATTTTATTTTAAATTATGGTGATGCAAGAACTCTTGCTGGAGGAGCATAGGGTAAACACTGGTTTCCTGCTTTTATGCAAATACTGCTAGTGAGAAAGCAGGACATTTAATTGCAATTCAAACTACTTTGATAATGAAATGTAATTAAAATGGCTGTAATGCTGTACTTTTGCTTGGAACATTAAGTCAAAGGTACATGTCTTAAAATATTTAACATATGAATAATGTTTACACATCATTTGCTTTGCATTTAATAAATTATCTGTTGATCATAATTGCTTAATGTATTTATTACACATATGACTTATCCAGACCTGCTTAAAGTATTTAACTTACATCAAAAGAAAATCAATCAATCATAGGCCAAAACTAAGATCATAACCCCAGGGTAGATGTATCAGAAGTTTTAGAGGAGTAGCACTCCCTTCAAATAAATTATTTGTAGCAACAGGTGCAGGTCCTTCAACTGGTCTATATATAAAAAAAAATAGATGACACAGTTACAACTTTAAATACCTTTTTTAAACACCCTAAAAACACCTTGCCTCTATAGTATAAAAAGAGTAGAAGTAAAACACTCCTCCAGGCTAACCACCCTTACCAAAACATTATGCATACTAGGGACAAGGTTTGGAGGGAGTGATTAAATAAAAAAAAAAATCAGAGATACAGGGGAATTTTGTAATCAGTCTAAAAAAACAAATATGCAAAGATAACAAACAATACTATGACCAATTACAAGTTAATCATAAAAATCATCCAAAAAAAATTCTGGTCCTCTATTCACTCACTACTCAATCCTCGCTCAAAAAAAGATCCGTAGCCCTCTCAAACCTGCTCTCCCCTTGAAATAGCAACTACATTTAATTAATACTTTATAGAGATTGTTGCTACCATCACCAGCAGCTCATCACCCCCCACACACAAACCCATATTACCAACTGCCCCCTCCACTGCCACATTAACCTCTGAAAATATGAATCCAAACAATCTTAGCCACAAATGCTAATAACTTTACCTTAAAACCTGTAACAATATCCACTACAAAAAAATGCTATTTAAACTTAAACCTCTCTCCACAGTTGCTGACAACCTCCCATCTGAATACCTCAAGATGGCAGCAGAAGCCATATCTTTCACAGTAGCTATCTTAATCAATAGATCCATACAGGATCTTATGTCACAGCTATTTGGAAAAGATAATATGTCATCTTAATGCTCAATGGAGGAAACTCTATAGAAGTCTCTAACTTTTGCCCCACTGCAATGCTCTTCCTTCTCTCAACAATCCTAGAAAAATGTATCTACACTCAACTTTTTCACTATCTCCTCTCAGAACAGCTCTTAACCAGTACTCAACATGGATTCTGCCCTGACCATAGTAAAACTACTACACTATCATCCCTTTTAGATAATATAAACAAGAAAATTGACTCAGGATCTGTCCAAAGCCTTTGATACCATCTCACATAGCAAACTCCTTCAACAACTGCTCCATCTCAGCATCTTCTCTCCTTCACTTCAGTGGTTTAAAAGCTACCTGTCTGATAGACAGAAAACTGTTAGATGGCAACGTTTTTCTTTCATTACCTCACTGTTACCACTGGTGTACCTCAAGGCTTAATTCTTGCTCCACTTCTCTTTAATATTTTCATTAATGACCAATATACCTCACCTAGGAAAACTTTGCATATATAGTATGCTGATTATTCAGTGCTAATATGCTCATCTGATGCATCTTCTTGATATCAAACAAGAAGCATTTACCTCTGTTGAAAACTGTCTTCACAATGTCCAATTATTACTTAATCTCTCCCCCCAAAAAAATTCCTATTCCTCCCCAAAGCACATCTGAAGGACAAATCCAGTTTCAAAATCCTTTCACTTAGCAATACAGAGTTAGAAATTGCATCCCATACATAGTTGCTTGGTGTGACAATTGATGGCTACCTCAGATTTGAACTCCACATTCAAAATAATATATAAAATACTCACCAGAAACTTGAGTTACTTTATACACATAAAACTTTCTTACTAACTCTGCTAAAACCACCCTAGCAACCACTTACCTCCTTCCTTCATTCTTGTATAGTGTCCCTATCCTTACTAACTTGCAGGTAACTGTTAAAACTAAACATGAAATGTGGGACAACAAAGTTGCTAAATTTGCTGCCAGTAAATAATACTATACACATCACTGCAAGGTCCTTAAAAGTTTGAACTGTCTTAAACTACCCCACTACCTGGACTTCATGCAACTAGCTACTGCCCACAACATCATTTATAAACCCCATGCCTGTCCTGTACTAAGCCCCATTCTTCCTTCCTATCAAACAAACAGACCCCTTTGTTCTAATGATAAACAACTTACCATCTATAAACCTCAAAAGGCAACTGGAAATAGCCTTCACTGTGACTCTCTTTCCAAAATAATGGAATTCTGTTCCACAGGCTATTAGAACTGTAACCTACTATCCTTCCTTCAAGCATCTTCTGAAAGGCCACCTGTCAGATTCAAGGCTCTGCTCTCATGCTATACCCCTGGATGAACATCAATCTTGTCTACTTTTCTCCAGCCCTATCTGTACAGTTTCTTTACCCATCACTACTTCCTCATCTTCACCTAGCTATCGTGCCTTCTCTATTACTTTACAGAACATCTTCCTATCACCTCCTCTCCATTTATACTAATCAATCCTAATCTCTCTCCTCCATTATACTTATAATTAAACTAAACACATGACTTTTACTTATTACTACTGTGAATTACCCCAAAATAATAAAAAACCACTTCAGAATTGTATACAGTGTTTTACTTTATCTCATTGTTCTCTTTGTAACATATTTTTGTTATATCTCTGTGCATTACAATATTGTTGATTATTTTTGAAATGTGTCATTTCAACTGTTTTTTACATAATGACTTTGAAAAAAACATCTTTCTCTATTAAATGGAACTTTTCTCCTTGTCACCTAGTCAGACTTTCTCAGTAAATAAATGCCAATAAATAAATGTAACCTGCCTGAGGCTTTGTGGCCCAATATTCTATACAAGTAGGACAAACAAGAACTGAACAACAGCAGATATGTTGAGTCTTGCAGCATCATTGTATATCCAAAGAACTACTCATGCTGTACTCAAAGCAAATGCACAGCATCCAATGAATAGTGATCTAGAATTATTAGCATAACAGAATGTACTGACACGGATCTACCTGAAAATAATGAAAGCTGAAAATGCCGACAACGAGAAGACCGACACCAGAAGACCAACAATGTAAATGATCGACAGTCCAGAATCCCAACGCTGAAAACACCGACATGCGAAATGAGCACGACTGTGTAAGTATGCAATAGTGATTTAGGGTTAGGGTCCGGGTAAGGCAAGTGTGCGTTAGTAACGGACTTTAGTGTTAGGGTGCGGGTAAGGTAAGTGTGCGTTAGTGAAGGACTTTAGGGTTAGGGTGTGGGTAAGGTAAGTGTGCATTAGTGACGGACTTTTGGGTTAGGGTGTGGGTAAGGTAAGTGTGCGATAGTGACAGACTTTAGGGTTAGGGTGCGTGTAAGGTAAGTGTGCGATAGTGACAGACTTTATGGTTAGAGTGCGGGTAAGGTAAGTGTGCGATAGTGACGGACTTTAGGGTTAGGGTGCGGGTAAGGTAAGTGTGCGATAGTGACGGACCTTAGGGTTAGGGTTTGGGTTAAGGTTAGTGCATAGATAGTTGTGTACGTAAGGTTTAGTGTAGGTTTGTAAGGTTTTTGGTGTGCTTGTGTTGTGTTTGTGTTTTCTGGATATGGATTTGTTTTGTTTTGTTGAGATTCAGGATTGTGGTTTGTCGGGCATTTACACTTTCGGGTATTTCAACTTTCGTTCTTTTCGTGTCGGTGTTCTCGTTGTGCTTTTGGCTTGTTAATCATTTCAGGCAGATCCACTGATACACATACCAGGGGTCACTAGTCTAGTGTGTTGGAGAGTGACATGTGCTCAGTCAGATATTGAACATGTTCCATGACCTGTGTAAACTTACTACAATAGCTATGCACACTGCATGTACAAGTAATGGGGATGCTAAGATACATATATATTTGTGTGAGACAGTATCAAAGAATGCATTGTTTCTTCCCTACAAGCTATTATTATACAATATAGTAATAGCAAGCAGCTGTACCTGGAACTACCTTAAAACATGCCACATTAATAAGGAAAAACAGTGTCATTAATCAGCTGGCAGCAGGGAGGGTGCGCACAGGCACAGTCCCACCATACTATTCACTGGAGGGGTGCTTGGGTGCGTCAGACCTGACATCTGTCTCAGAGCTCAGAAGGCAGTGGGTTTATAAGTATAGTGTCTGAGATTTAGTTAAATAATGAGTGGACAGTGATGTCAGCATGCAGCACCTGTGAATGGTGGGGTCATGTGGGGCATGAAACCCTTACTGTTAATCCGTATCAATGGAAAGAGGATGTGGCAGCTCACTGTCAGTGAACAGTGGTGTGCCTAACATTTATAATGTCTATCAGGATGCCATCAGACACTCACACAACATGGATATATAATCACCCTTTATAAGGTTCTTAGTGTGATTTACTTCTACAAAGGTTTGCACCACACAACTTATATTTCCTTTTGGAAAGCTCTGTGGTAATTCATTACACCCCAAGATACTGCACTTCCTTATTCTAGTTTAACAACACAATTTTATGTATAAATATTATATAAGGTGCCATGTATTACTGTACATTGATTATTTTCAAATTATATTTATTCTAAGAATGTAATGTATTTTTTACATCAAATCAGAGCCTCACTCACATTTAACAGATATTTCAACGAATGACAAATTTTCAGTTTTTAATATCATGGTCATCTTTCAATCTGTTCCTGTAGCTGGCTAGTTTCTTCTGTATTTTATTCATGTATTTAATATTTAACAGGAGTGCTCTCTCTTGATTTCTGATCTTCCTGTTCTAACAATGTCTTTTTACTCAGATACTATAGATATGGGTGAAGACACAGACAAAACATTTTCTTAATATAAGACTACTTACTCATGTGGCTCTTGCACCTTTCTGCACCTTTGGCTTGTATGTGACTCCAGACTAGCCATTCTGGTTTTAAAGAGATGCCTTTAGTTTCTTCTATACAAATGACCATCCTCTCCCTGAGCAGCATATGAGGTCAGTTCAGGTGCTTGAGCAACAGCTACAGCTTCAGGCTGCTAATCGTGCCAAGACTGAAGGCTGAATTCTCACTCCATCTCCTCTCTGCAGTATGGACAATCTTCTGGTGTACATCATAGCACCATGTCTACTACTGCTGATTTCTAGCTAGTAACTCAGTTATCTTGCTTTGATTCTCTGGTACTAATAAAGTTGCTGATGTTGGTAATTTGCTTTATACCTTATTCACTAGTAGGTGAGCCGAACAGAAGCAGATTCTGCAATGCAGTACTCCAAAGTATAAATCAAAATGGAATATGGCAATTCCTTAGCTGCATGTAGTGCTCCTTTCCATCAGATTTTCACACTGTTTAGATTATTCTTCTCATATACTCCATTCAGCTGTAGCTGTCTTGGACTTGCAGTCCAAAGCTTAATCTCTGGATAGTGTTCAAATTTCTTAAATTCCATAACTGGCTTGTGACCACTGTCTGACATACAAAATATCACATATACCTTGCTTTGAGAAGACAGACTTCAATGCATTTATTACTCTACCTCCTGCAGTCTGTCTTAATGTAATCACATCAAGATACTTGGAATTATAATACATACATATCAAATAAATGGTTTATCTGAAATTAAACAAATCCATGGCCACTAGACTCCATGGTCTATGTGGTCATGTATAAGATAACATGTTTATTTGTGGATTGCTGTGGTACATATGACAAATGCATCACATATTTGCACTACTTTTAGTATTTTTTTTAATCACTGGACATTATGCAAAGTCACTTGCTCTTTTTCTTGGACTTTACTATTTCAGAATGAAACTCATATATTCTAAATCACCTTTTCTCTTTTTTAGTTGCTTACAATAACCTTATTAGCAATAGCAATTAAACAATGGACATAATGTATGGCTTCCCTGAAGGAAAAGTAAGACTGGATTTCCATTCAAACTGATGACTCCTGTATAAGCTCTGATAGTCACTTTAACAGCTTTATTGTTTTACCAAAACTGAATACTTTAAAACTAACACAATAATGACTGAATAAAAACTCAGTTTAAATCAAAATATGTTTTAAACAGTATAATGGTAATAAATGGTGCAATGCTTATCTCAAGTACAAAATTAAACAGAAAAATAAAACATTTTACGTTATACTCACAATGTGGCATTTTCTCATACTTAAGTTCTTTCTTTTCAGCTAAAAAATTAACTTCAAGATTATTAGAAAAATATTTACATGTTATACAAAGAAAGCAATTGTTTTAAAAGTAATTATACTGGCATCTTTTTCAAACACATTTACCAAGCTGCTGTATTCGGATAAAAGTTGGTGGCTTTAGCGTCTTCCATTTATTTGTAATTGTCATTTTGACTACTACTAATGAACACCATGAAGTGGTAACTGTTCTTTGGTTACACAGAAAGCCATCAGACTACTAAGCTCATGAAAACATTTGAAAATCTAACCAACATCGTTTTATTAAATCACAGTCATAAAATAGATGTTTCTAATCTGCTTTAACATTCTGTTACATCTCCAACAAATGCTTGACATGCATATATCTCAAGTCTAGTTTGTGTACAGAATGCTCTGTGTAAAAGCTTCTAATCAAATGTGCCAAAATTAAGACCATGTTCAATTTCTTGACAGTATTATTATATTTTTTTATCAGTCTCTAAAAAGACAAACAAAAAAATCAGGTGAACGTAACCGAGAGAGACACCACAGAACACAATATAAAAATAAGCACACTCATTCCTTTATTTAGTCCATTCATCACATAAGACTTATGCAACTTCCTGCTTCTTTATATAAGAAAAAACAACCAATCAAAGACAAGAATTAATTAACTGAAATAAAGTAAAGCTGTATTGTAGATAGCTACTGAAACTCTTTTTGATTTTATCAGTTTCTGAAACATTATGATATTCTATATCCTGTTATATTAGGATATTCTTGCTAAGACCAGAAACTCCTTATCTTTATACATAAGATCAATACCTTCCCTCACATCCTTCAAAACCATTCTGAAAGATATCTTAGCCCAAAGCTGGCTCTGTTCTTGCTCAGCATTGATAAACTAAACCCCCAAATGTGAACAAATGCCTATTCATACCTTACATTTCCTTACTCTTCCTTCCTCACTCACTTTCTTACTTCTATCAATTACTCTCCCCTGGCTTTCTCTCTAAATATATTCATATTGCAATTCTGTTTGTATTATACTAACTTACCTCTAGTTTCTCTGCAAACTGCCTAAAATTTCTCTAAAGATTAAATCATTATCATATAACTTGTATTTATTCTTAACCAATGTCTTCATGTTATGTAAAATTTGGTATTATTATTTAAACTGTAGTTGGTGTTATTATTTTTAAAGACTGCAAAATCATTGTTCCTAAAATGTTTTATAACACACTTTAGGATGACTTTACATAAATTCAACAAATATGATCTTGTTAGAACATCTTAATAAAGCATTTCCTATCATTTAATAATGCAGGGTCATCTAATAATTCTCTTGTCATGACTTGCTCCTTCCTCTTTAAACATTGCCATAAATTCTGTTTTAATAACCATTTTTCAAAGCTAAACTTATGAATAATATAGACTATACATGGTAAAGTGATTTTATTTAAGGCCATCATCCCAATATAAGAAGTTGTTTTATATGTCAAGTCACTTTTCCAGTAATAGAAATCCTACATAGCCTAGTGCTAATGCTATAGTAGATAGTTATTGGGGTTTTTTTTGTTTTTGTAAGAAATGTTAATATAATTTGTATTTCTATTATTAACCAAGTTTTATGGCTGGTTAACTATTTCTGCTTATTTTAATATATAATTAATATATAACTCTTTCTAGTTCACTGTATATGAATTGGAAATTCAAAGAATAATCACCCTAAGAGTTGACGTCATTACATATATTTCTATGTGAGGAAGTTGTATTCAGCCATTTGCCTGTGTTCTCATATAAAGAGTCGATTGCCTATATGGATGACATACAAAAGTAAAAGAACTTGTTAGATTACTTGATGTATTCTTTATGTGGTACGAGGGATGTAGTCAGTATTAAGTACATATTTTTGGGAAGAAAAGTCATTTTAATTAGACATACCACATCTTCACTGGTGAATCATTTTGTTCTATTTCAAAATTATTTCTTCACATTCATTTATAATGTCAAAATAATTAATTCTGTTTCCATAGTTGTGGACAAAACAATTCCTATGTATGTTAATTGATTGCAGCTGCTTCTTCTGCATCACAACTGAAAACTATACATGTTGTTGTTTCAGGAATAATATTTAATGCAATTTTTTTTCTTAAATTAGTTGAAAAAGTATTCATGCAAACAGTTGAATTAAGTCTGTTAATATCACCAAAATGTCATCTTCAAAGAGTAATATTTTAGATGTAAAGGCTTTATTACTCATGATGCCATTCATATTACTTTGTCCAAATATCTGCCAGTGATTCAGTGGAAAATACAAACAGTAAATGTGAATAAGGACACCCTTGTTTGGTCTCTGTTTATTTTATTGACATCTTTGTTTAATTTACAGTATTGTAAAAATGTTAACATATGCAATAGTTAATATATAGTTCTTTTATGCAACTGATAAAAGAAACAGGAAAACCAAATTTATATAATACACTGAACAAGTAATCTCAATTTAATCAGTCACATTTTTCTACATCTAGACTTACAATAGCTAATTTTGATTTATTACATTTTGCATGATCATAATATTGAGTCTGCCCCTTTATTAACCCCTTCGATCATCATAAAATAATGCTTTCTGTATTGATTTTAGTACATTAGCAAACATAGACATGACCATTTGGTAATCAATATTTAATAATGATTGTGGACAGTATGATGCACAATGGACTGAGTCTTTGTTCTGTTTTCATCTGAAGCAGTCAGTGTAGAATACCAAGAGAGGAGGATGATATTACTGTTTTGAGCACTGAAAAAAAATAGTTATGAAATAACTTTAACTGAAATAATTTGTCTAGCTATGGTATTACTCCATCCATCCTGGATCCCTTGTTTAGTTTAAATATTTTAATGTTGTATTTTATTTATGCATTATTTATGGACTTTAATGTTGTTAGTACTCTAATTTTCATTCTTTTTTTAAAAGAATGGAGTCTACTAAGCCCTCATAAAAGGTTTAGAATCTATATTATTATTATTATTATTTTCATAATATTTTTTAAAGATCCGGGTTTGCCTTCAATATCCATTGTAGTCTTTCCAAACACTGATAGCTGTATACTTTTTATGTTTCGTTTAATAATGGGTTTTGATCCATTTGTCTAGCTATGATTTTAGGTGTCACAGCATAAAATTATAGTTATCTTTTCAAAAACAAATGTTATCTTGTGATATAATATTATCTGATGATTTTTATTTAGGGATTTTATTGTGTATGAACAGATGGCTTTTCCCTTTTTAGCTTCAATTTAGCACAATTTAAATCCTGTAATATTTTAATCATTTCTTTAAGTCAGTCTTCCATTTTTTATAACATCAAATGGTTATTTCACCATACAGGTAGGATTTCATGGAATCCCAAGTCATACCCTGGGATTCAATAACAATCATGAAGGCACCAAATGGCACCTACCCGAAGTAAGTTTTTCAGCGTGATAAGCAGTAGTGCTAATTGAATATGCTTGCTGATTATCACACCAGCATGGTGGCAAGCACCTTTTCATGGCCAGCAATAGCATTCACAGCCATGGAAATGTGCTTCCATGCAGCAGCACACAACGCAAACAAAACGGATCACATATAGGTAGTGCTCAGATATGAACATGCGTGGTAGCCCGCACATATTAAGGACAAGTGCAGGAGACAATACAGAATGAGGAAAAGTGTAATGAGGAAATGGGTATGTGTGAATGTGATATAATAACAGCAATGTTGTAAAGGGGAAATATTAAAGTGTATTCATATCTCACAGGCAAATATTATGGAAGTGTATAAGAAGCATTTTGAACATAAAAACTTTAAAGACTGAAATAATGGTATTTACTGTAAATGTCAATCCCACAGGTATGCTCAGAAATAATAGTGGACATGCTGATAAAGGATGTGGATGTGGATAGTGACATAAAGCTAAACTGTAACAAAGGGGAATGTAGCTCTGCTATACATGTTAATTAAATGGTTAATATCAGACATTTCTCAAGGATGGAAGATACATTATGGGATAAATACATAGCATATAATGATGTATAAACACAGAACTGTTGTAGGAAAGCTGACAACACCTATGAAGAGCCAAAGCACATTATAGCTGTCATGTTGGGTAACTCAGAAATGAATGTATTTGCAAAGAAATGACTATGGCACCAATAGGAAAGGGGTTCATCACTTTTAAGCATGTAATAGATATGCAGGTGTTGTATATTCATGTAAATGATACATGGCAATCTAATAAGAAACAACAAACATAAGCAACCAAAGTCAAGTCCAGTATGCCATTGCCCACTTGCAAACATGTCTAACACACAAATACTGGGCATGCTCATGTACAATTATGGGAAACAGAATGGCAATCTAACATCTGCAATACAATATAAAGTGTTGTAACAGAGGGCCAATTACATCTCCTGATGATCAGTCTGCATTCCATACAGATAGACACATTTAGACAGAAACAATGGCAGTATTAAACATATATCTAGAGGACAACATGCAATACTGGGCATAATTATTTTGTGAATAGGTAATGCCTATGAGCAAAGAATGACCTAAAAAAACATGTGCAGCAAGTCATGTTAAAACATAAGCCCAAAAAGTTATCAAAGAGATGAATAACAATCAGGGGTGCCACAGACATATGCATATCGGTTGCAGAAAGAACACTCCCAAAGATCAGACAGCACTATCATACCATATAAGGTGCACTGACGACCTACATGCTATGACAATGCATGAAAAAGCTGGCCTAGTAGTGTGTGTAAGCCACTGTAGTCTGACAGACAGAAGTTAGCAGATTCAAACCCCTGCCTATTATACTCTCTTTCCAGACCCCTGTACTGACTGCCTGCGGCACATTAGATAGCAGTGGAGGCTGTCACAAATAACTAAACTGAATGTGTGTTACAACAATCTTATGATTGTATTTTAGTTTATAATTTGGTTCTGATTCCCACTATGTAATTTCAAAATGTCCTCTATTCACTCTAAAACTATATAATTCCCTGTACATATTTGTTGTATTTTTGTATTCAATGTTAATTGCATATTGCTCTGGAGTCAGACTATCCCAGTAATCAAATATTAAATAAAAAATAATAAATAAATAAACACAGGAAATATGGATATCATATGAACAGTCAGAGTTAGTTATAATACCAGACAGACTACATATGTTATTGTCCACAAAGAACTGAGCATTACAATATGATTGCTAATCTTTGACAAGCAAGCTGTCTCTGTCATGTAGGACACTCACAACTGTCCCAGAATTGAACACCAGTATATCAGCGTAGGTATGCTATCAATGCCAATATTCAATGCATGTGCCACAGGAGGACTTACAGCACAAAATGCCCCAAATAAATATTTCAGTGTTATGGAATCACAACCTATGATGATATATCCTTGGGAAACATAAGAATAAGTAATTATATATTTTTTGGTGATGGCACTACATTAATATAATGTTGTCTTGTCAGAAATTATACAGCAAGTGTTATGACTCTACTGACTAATGACATTTGGATAAACCATAAGTGCCATAGTGGAAGTTATATAACTAGCATGATAAACCACATATGCTACCTTATTATATCACATGCATATGTGGTAAACAATCTCTGGATGAAAGGGATCATGGAGGTCTGTCACAATGTCAGTGGACACAATATCATCATGGTACAGTACATGTCAGTCTTGCATTACAGCATAAGGCCTGACAATGCTAGCAGGCATTGAATGTGGATGTTGCACACATGAGCATTTAAAAACAGAAAATACATGCATGTTTCCCAATGAATGCACCATGGTAGAAATGTCACTACAAGTATAACATATGCGGTTATGTGAAGGCATGGCATCATGTGCTTCCTGCAAGCGAAATGTGCACCTCTGATTGCTATAGTACATCATCAACAGTCTACATGTTGTCTCACTTCTCCAGACCAGAGAATTAACACTTCCTACACATATAATGTAAGGAACATGGAAGCCAATGTCATCATTTCTCTGAATAAAAGCATTTCTGTATGAGAAAGTATCACCTCTTTCGATAAGAAGGACCAGCATCTATATGTATGTACAAAGTCAATGTGAATGACAGCATTGTTAGTGACATGTACAGTCATAATGACACTGACATAATGTACTCTGAGCATAAATGGATGGATTTCAAGTAAATACCCAAGAACACACACTAAACTTCTTCATCTGAAATGCAAGTGCCACATGACCACATTGAGGTACAACTGAAATAGTGCACAGTTAAATGGATGTCATCACCACTGTTTATAAACTGGATGTTTATGATGTGTCCAAAGTGTGCAATAACACTGTACAGATACACATCATATATGTTCTTGCAGGAATGTATACAAAGTATGAAGGTGAAGGACACACTCACAACTGGATTCAAGCATCCTACATATGTAGTTACACCATTATAAAAAAATTATCAAAATCACGCAACACAGGAGAATCCACACTCCAAATGTGACATGCTGCAGGTATGTTAGCAGTATGTTTGCAAGCAGTATGCAAACTCTGTGTGGACAAAATGTCATTCTCCCTGGTGATACTATGAATGGCTAGTGTCACAGAGCGCCACTGTAATTCTAATCCTTAATTAGATGGATAAATAAAGGTGGTTGTGAGGTGGCCAGTTTTATATGATAGTAATAACTGTCACACTACTGAAGCAGTGATGGAATCAAACCATCTAGCTATCAACTTACAACATCTATAATACACATTATCAACAGTGAGCACCACAGGAGAATACTGAATACAACTGTGACAGATAACATCTATGAAGGAATGACATCAGCAGTGTATCGCCAAAGAGATTTATCTGGTAAAATTATTTTTACAGCAAATCATGATTGCACTGGCAGTCACACTTGCTGAAATTAAGCACTTCTGTATTCAAACATCCTACCTAGCTATTTGCACAATATTGTGAAGACTGTCACACATGCAGAAGTCTGACATTAAAGTAGCTTCAGTTCACTTGCAAAACAATGACCTCATCAGTGCACTGAACCACTGGTATAGCCAAACAATATAAGTGTGTGTTCTCACTGATGACACAAAAAAAATCTGACATATGAAAAATGGAAACGTAAACCCTTCTCCAATTAATGAATGCTTGCAACAGTTCCCCTCTAAACAGCTCCCCTCTAAAAACATTTAACCCCTGACACTGTTACTTTAAGCATTAAAGATAAAACTTGTGGACATAGTACTGCTTAAGTAATAAGAGTTTCCTTTTCATAATCCATAGAAAATAGTACTCATTACATTAGAAACAGTATGCGTAGTTATGCCATTGTGTAGCAATGACGTTGTGATATGAAGGGTGGCCTTAGGAGATGGTGTATTTATCTCTGCGTTTATATCAAACCTCCTATCTATCTAGTGTACACAATCTAGAGATCACTGAAATACTCACAAACACCACAGAAGAAGCCTGACTCTCATGAAAGAGATAGCACTTTTGTCAGGATGCCCTCATCAGCATGTATCAGAGAGGATGTTACTATAAAAGTTGCTACAAGGGAGCTACGTACACATTTAAATACAGTTCTACAGGGGAAATGGAGACAGCGGCATGCATTATACACACACAAACACGTTTTCCATAATGGGTATCAAATATTTTCCCTGTCTAGTTTACACAATCTAAAGACCACTTTAACATTTGCAAGTTCCACAGGGGAAGCCTGACTCAGGGGTGACACAGAACTTTTGACACAATGACATCATCTGTGTGTTTCAGAGAGGATGCTACTGTAAAATTAGGGATAAGGGTGCTGTGAGAAAAGTTAAATGCATTATTCTCAAAAATGGATATACTACCAAGGGACACATGTAGATGCAGACACACACACACACACACACACACACACACACACACACACACACACACACACACACACACACACACACACACACTCACACACACACACAAAAGTCTGCCATGCTAGCTAC
>NC_056733.1:1972484793-1972492293 GCF_019279795.1 Protopterus annectens
ATTTCCTGAGGAAGGTAGAGAATTAATAAGGTATTTTACAGACTGGTATGTACTCGGTAGGGTAAGGAAGTTTACTACTAGGTCAACTGCCATTAGTAGGTTTCCACCCTTATTCCCTGTGACATTTTGGAATGTTTCTCAATTGAATAAACTGTTTCTGCCGCGAACGCAAAACTTGGTAGAGGCGTGGCATCGACGATTGAAATGCTTACTTGGGGATAGGGCTGCAGATCTTTCTGTGTTAATGTCATGCCTTAGTAGAGAGCAGAATAGAGTAGATAGCCTTCGTGAGCAATTAGCCGCTGGCTGTCCACCTTCTCCTAAACGGAGGCGTGTTGTAGAAAGACAGGAAAAGTTCCAACGCTTATTAGAAAATAAGGCTGATTATTCGTCCCTAGAGTTTGTCAGATGTATTGCAAGGCTCCTTAAAATGTGAGATATTATAGCTGCATATAAATCGTTAAACTGCCGTTGTTCCAGTATCTGTTTGCACTTTGGTTTTACACTTTATAACTCTGTTGTTTATGTCAGTGTTACACTACAGTATGTTAGGGTCAAGGAATGGTGTTTAGATGTTATGGTGATGTAGTTTTCTTTCCATTATCTGTATTCGGTCATATAAAATCTCAGGGTGTTGTTCTGCACATAGGAATAAGGTTTGGTGTTGGCTTATGTGTTGCACTGCTCGTCAATGCTGTTGTGACATGGAATTCGAGATTATGGGCTCTCGATATTCTGAGAGTCGGTATTGTGACATTTCGGTTTTATGGGCATTAGGTCATGTGGGCTCGATATTCCGGGCGTCGGGATTATGGGTTTTCGGTAATGTGTAGTGAACCCATAGATATATATATATATATATATATATATATATATATATATATATATATATATATATATATATATATATAAATATATGCATACATAAATATACAGAAATATATGAAAGCTACAAAGACATGCAATCAGAGGGTCATGCTGCTGCACACTGGAATTCTAAATCTGGAAACTCACTGGAAGTATTCTTTAAAATGGGGAACAATGACATCTGTGCTGTAACAGAGACCTGGATAAAAGCAGCAGGAAGCACCCCTGCAGTACCAGCCTATAATTAATTCCACAACTTTTGGCTGCAGAACGTGGACTGACGCTCCAAAGGTGGTGGTATTTTCATATTCATAAAGGATGCACACAACTTCAGAGTGGTAGACCAACATTATGCCTTACAGATCCTGCAGGTGTAGCTGACATTGGCTAAGACAGTGGTTCAGGTTGTAGCCTGCTATAGGTCCCCATACATGTCCCAAGACTCATACTCCATGTCCATAAACACCCTGGAGAATATTCCTGTCCAACCTAACATTATCATACTGGTTGACCTCAACTACCCCACCATTAAGTGGGAAAACTACTCATGTACCGATGCACATGACAATCACATTGACCTGGTCCTTCCTAACATGGCCGACTGTTGCTCTACACCAGTAGTCAACACCTCACTTGTTATATATGAACACAAAGTAATCACCTTTGGAAAACCACAGCTGTCCTGCCCCCCCCCCTGCACAGGTAACGACCATGAAAAGTCTTTCCAAAGCTAATTATGATCTCATAAAATCATAGGTGGCTAACCTCACAGCAGCCATGCTACTGGAGACAAGTTGCATGACAGCTGAATCAAATAACAATGCACTATGAACACAAACACAAATGCATGGATACCGTCTTACCCAATACAACCAGGACCCTCACCTCCAAAAAAAGGAAGCTGATCTGGTGGTTCCCTGCCACAAAGAAATTGTACAACAGAAGGAGGGAACCGATATGGAATAAGGTGAAGTCCCAAGACAGGAATTAAACCCTTATCAGCCTCAATAAATAGTTGACATCCCTCATCAAATACTACAAAGTTAGCTGTGAGAACAGACTTGGAGCACATAGTAAAGACAACCACAAGGCCTCATACAGTTATGTAAAGAATCTCCATGGCAATACCAAGAATTGCTCTGAACTACTAGACAATGGTACCACCCAGACTGAGCCAACAAATAATGCCAATATACTGGATGGCATCTTGAGTGCAAACATTACCCCTCACCCCCCAAAGGACCAATCACAATACCAGTACACCATCAGGCACCCAGTATTACTGCAGCAAAGGTGAAAACACCACTGTCCAAGGCCACAAATACAGCTTCTATGGGACCTGAGAATATCCCTGGCTGTATTCTACATGCACTACAGAGTGACCTGGCACCTTACCTATGTGCCCTGTTCAAGCACAGCCTCACCTCAGGCTTTTTCCTTATTTATTTGTGCACTGCTACAGTCACCCCTCTCCACAAACAAGGTGTAAAGTACAGTTGTGTACACTTACCATAAATGTAGATGTTTGAGTGTATTCACTGTTGCAGTCATCACACTTGGGTTATCTGCCTGCAGGTAGCCCTCAGTCACCCCGAATACCAGAGTCTTAGGATTTCTACATCGGATGCTGTCGCCTCTTCCATGATGTCAGGTCATCAGGGGTATAAAACAGGCAGCCGATGCCATTACACCAGTTTTTCTTGCCTCAAATGTCAGGAGCCCCACAAATAGGAAGCTAGTATATGGTGGGGAACACCACCAGTAAAAAGTAAATACCACTGCCATTAAAAATGGCCATAGAGAGGAGAGGTAGAAAAGATAGAGAAAACCAGGATTGCAACAGTGAATACACTCAAACATCTACATTTCATGGTAAGTGTACACAACTGTACTATGTTCTTTGTGTTTCACTGGTGCAGTCATCACACTTGGGTTGATTCCCAAAGCTGAGGAAGGGTGGAGGCAGTCAAGAAGTGTTAGGGCTGGCTAGCAGGCCTTGTAAGACTGCTGTAGCAAATCCAGCTCTGGATTTAGAAAAAATAGGTAGGTGGTAATGCTTGGTGAAGGTGTGTACAGAACTCCAGGTTGCAGCTTCCAGAATGTCCCTAGTAGGGACTTCCCTGAGAAATGCTGTACAGGTGGAAGTAGCCCTAGAGGAATGTGGTCTGATCCCCTGTGGGGTAAATCTTCCAAGGTGCTTGTACCAGAAATGGATGCAGTGTGCTACCCATTTTGAAATGATTTGCTTTGAAATGGCCTTGCCCTCTGCCCCTGAAGCAAAGCTGACTAGCAGCTGGTCAGATTTCCTGAAAGGTTTAGTCCTATCAAGGTAGAACCTGAGCTGTCTGTGCACATCCAAGGAGTGCAGGATCCTTTCACCTTTATTCTGAGGATTAGGGAAGGAGGTTGGCAAATGGATGGATTGGTTTAGAACCACACTGGACACCACCTTAGGCATAAAGGATAGGTTAGTCCTGAGGGAAACCCTGTCAGCATGGAAAATAATGAAGGGTTCCACAGCCATTAGTGCCTGTAATTCAGACACTCTTCTTGCTGAAGTTATGACTAAAAGCAAGGCTGTTTTCCAAGAGAGGAATTTTAACTCTGCTAAAGCAGCAGGTTCAAAAGGGGGAAGCATGAGCTTTTCCAGTACAAAGTTAAGGGCCCAGGCAGGAATGGGTGCTCTCCTAGGGGGCCTTAAGTTGTTAGCCCCTCTCAGGAACTGTTTGATGAGAGGGTGAGAAAATAGAAGTGTCTCAGTATTATAATGAGCTGAGATGGCAGAGGCATGAATCTTAATGGAGAAGGATAGGCCTCTGTGGAATAGCTTTGCTAAGTAATTCAGGATTTGAGGTAAGGAGAGCAGTGCTGTGTCATTTCCTTGAGACTGATTCCAAGAACAATATCTTTTACACTTTTCAGCATAGGATTTCCTAGTACTAGGCCTTCTGGCTTCAAGAATGACGCCCAGCATCTTTTTGCTGAGGGTTGCAGGTGGTGTATTCGGGGAGAAGCCAGGCTGCAAGGTTTAGGGTTTGTAACTGTGGATGCAAAATCTGTCCCTCTTGCTGAGACAGCAGGGTACGGGTCTGATGAAGGTGCCAGAGTGGACCTGTTGTCAGACTGCATAAGAGTGGGTATCAGTGCTGGCGTGGATATTCTGGGGCAATAAGAACTGCCCTTGGACTGTCCTGTTTGATCTTGAGTAGTACTTTTGAGAGGAGGGGCAGAAGGAGAAAGGCATAAATTGAGAGGTTTTCCCATTGGAAGGATAGGGCATCCACCTTCCAGGCCCTGTTGTGAGGGTTCCTGGTGCACAATTTGCTCAACTGGTGGTTTTTGGGGGAGGCAAAGAGTTTCACCTCCGGTGTCTCCCACCTCTGGATTACAAGGTTGAAGGTGTTGTGCTTCAATTTCCACTTGCGTGGGTCTAGGAGATTTCTGCTTAAGTCGTCTGCCAGTGAATTTTGTTTGCCTGGTAGGAATTGAGCTTGTAGATGCACTTGGTTGCTCAAGGCTGTGTTCCACAGGGCCATGGCTAACCTGCAGAGTGGGTAAGAATGAGTTCCCCCCTACTTGTTTATGTACCACATAACTGTGGTGTTGTCTGTTTTTATCAGCAACTGTCCTGGAAGGATTAGGTATTTGAAGGCTTTCAGAGCATTCTGTACAGCTAGCATCTCTTTTTGATTGATGTGCAGGAGAATTTGGTCTGAGCTCCACTTGCCCTGAATGCATTTGCCTGCCATGTGAGCCCCCATGCATAGTCTGATGCATCTGTTGTCAGAGTTTGGGTGACAAGGGGTTGAGTGAAAGGCAGTCCCTTGTTGTGGTTGCATGCTTCTGCCCAACAAAGGAACTCTGCCCTTAGACAAGTTATGATTGGAATGACTGTTTCCCGGTCCTGAGAATGTTCTCACCAAAGACTTTTTAAGTACCATTGAAGTTTCCTCATATGCAGACTTGCATATGGAATTAGCAGAATACATGAGGTCATGAACCCTAGGGCTTGCAGTATTTTCCTTGCAGATAGCTGGGTTTGGGTGGCCATATGTTTGAAGTAATTGGTCAACTAGACCTGTTTTTCTGGAGTGAGAAATGCCATCTGGGAAGTTGTGTTCAAGCTTGCTCCCAGGAATACAATTTTTTGACTCAGCACCAGTTGTGATTTTTTTCACTGGTGGTGTACCCTAATGAAGTGAGGAGGCTTTTTACAAATGCCAGGTGCTGAAGTAGCAATTCCTGACTGTCTGCCTGAATCAGGCAATCCTTCAAGTATGGGAAAATTTGGATATTTCTCCGCCTGCAGTATGCAATGGCTGGAGCCAGGCACTTTGTGTATACTCTGGGCCCAGTAGATAAGCCAAAGGGAAGTGAAGAGAACTGATAGTGCATAGAGCCTGCCCTGAAGTGTAGATATTTCCTGCAAGACTTCCTTATGGGGATGTGCAGATAAGCTTCTTTTAAGTCTAGGGTGACTAACCAGGCATCCTTGGTTAGCAGAGGGAGAAGCTGTTGCAGGGTAAGCATTTTGAATTTTGGGACCACCAGAAAGGTGTTGAGAATTGACAGATCCAGGATTGGGCACCAAGAGCCCTCTTTTCTGGGCACCAGGAACAGTCTGGAGTAGAAAACCTGCCCCCTTTGTTTTACTGGAACAGGTTGAATAGCTCTGATATTGAGCAGGGAAAGTACTTGCTTTTGAGCCTCTGCCCACTGGTTTAGAGTAAGGCCTGGAAACCCACTTGGGGTAGGCAGTGAATGGAAGAAGAATCTGTACCCCTGGGATACAATTTTTAGGACCCATCGGTCCTGAGTAATGGACATCCACTTTTTTGCATGAAGGGCAAGTTTTCCTCCTAGGGGCACAAATAATTGGGCAGGGATGGGAAGGATAATTGAAAAGTCATTGTGAACTCTTTCCATAAGGGGGTGGCTTCCCACTCCCTGTTTTGAGGTGGGAGTACTCCATTGTTGAAATTTCTGCATACTCTGAGACGGTAGTCTGGGTGGCCTGTTTCCCCTGGGTTTGGAGTGAGAAGGCCTGGAAGGGGCTGGAAAGGACCAAATTTTAGAAGGCCAATGCCTACTGAATCTAAGTGGCTGCACTTGTAAGAATTCTTTAACAGTTTGCATAGATTTAGCTTTTTCTTCTATCTTTTTAAGACCCTCTACCACTTTGGAACCAAACAAACAGTCCTTATTTAAAGGAGGATCTAGTAATTCTGATTTGACATGATCTGGCAATGTTTGTTCCTTCAGCCAAGCATGCCTTCTCAGTACAGACCCAGTGACTGCAGCCCTGCAAGATGCTTCTAGGGCATCAAAGCCACACTGCAAAGCATGCTTACTAACTTGGTTTGCAGAATGCATTAACTCATGTAAATCTTTATTTTCTGCACAATCTGGGAGTAACACCATTTTTTGTTTAATTAGTTCCATAATATGTTGCTGGTACTTCAGCATGTGAAGCTGGCAATTCAATGCCCTGATGGCAAGAGTTGCAGAGGTATGTACCTTCTTACCCCATCTGTCTAAAGCTCTGGAATCCCTGTCTGAATGGGTAGGGTTTTTGGCTGTAGTAGCCTTAATCTCTTTATGTCCCTGGGAAATGGTATCTGGATCCGCAGTTGGATTCTTAAAGAGAAATTTGTGAGAATCAGGTACTCTGTAGTACCTGTCAGGTTTTCTAGAGGCCAGGGGTGAAGTGTCTGGAGTAAGACTGGATTCCATGAAGACATCATCTACAACATCCAGGACAGGGGGTATAGCTAGAGGCCTGTGCTGAGGCAACTGTAAAAATTCTCTGAGTCTCCTTTTGGACTGAGGTTAGTCTTGGCATTCCCAGCGGAAATGCTCTTTTAAAGTATGCAAGGTTTCACCAAAAGAAAAATCCTCTGGAGGGGAGGCAGATGGAATGGAGTCCGCTGCATCTCAATCCTCATAGGTTGATAAGGGCATGTCCTGATAATCAGAAGGGTCAGAGTCATCGGACTCCCGGTTTGTAGAATCAGAATGAAACTCAATTCTTTGTCTCTTAACAGGGGAAGGCTGGCTTCCCTTAATTAGGGTAATAAGGTATTCAGCCATTCTAAGCATTTGTTTTTGTGGCATGGGAGCTTGAGCATGTGCTTTGGTCATCGGTTTTCTAGACATAGTGCATACTCTGGGCCTAAGAAATTCGGTAGTTTTAGCTAAAAATGAAGTTGTCAGTTTAATTTGAACATCGGTAGGTTTGAATACACCCTCAGAAGCCAGTGCCTGCACAGCAGCTCCAGACCCACCCAAGGTAGAGACATCTGCAGGTTCCATAGTCGAAGAAGCATCTCGCAGCATACCAGACTCCAAATGGGTCTCAGCAGAGGCCTGCGAATCTGTAGAAGTGGGCATCAGGGGCTGCAAAAGTGCCTCACTGTGTACCGGCTGACTGGCGACTAACTTAACGGAAGCATCGTTGGCAGTTTTGGACCTATGCGGTCTGTCTCTGTCTTTATCTTCACTTTTTTTCAGAAGATCGGTAGTCGGATGGCTTATTGAAACCATTTCGGAATACTGAGAACTAGAGCAAAAGAATTTAGTGGCAAAGAAAGCCCGATGACGAATGGTTCAGGTGTTAAACAAGGCACAAAGCCA
>NC_056733.1:1972797293-1972917293 GCF_019279795.1 Protopterus annectens
TCCACCAATGCCTGAGGATGACTTCAGAATAAAAATAAATCTTTCTTTTCCTTTTCTACTGTTTCATATCTCCATCCAGGCCCTGCTTTCCCTTACAGTGCTGTTTTTCTGAATTGTAACCATTTATTTTAAAAGGCTTTAGAATGAATTTTCATACCATATCACATACCACATCATTTATCTGAAACTAATTCTTACTTTCAACTGGATATTACTAACTACTTTTACTAAGAATGGGTAACTGGCAACATTAGGAGTGAGTGAAACATTTATCAGTTGCTTCAGGAGAGCGCAGACTAGCTTTTACAGACTGAATCTTGTCGATCACTATTTATTATAAAAATACTACTGTTGGTTTGTCTTTAAATGAAAAGACATTTTCATCCATTTTATTAAATCTTTGGAATCTACTTCATACCTGACGAATTTTCATCCATTTCATTTAATCATTGGAATCTTCTTCATACCTAAAGAATATTATGCTCCTGTTTATTTTAGACTAGAGTTTATCAGTTTTCAATGTTAAGGGAGACCTGCTCACGTCAGAACACTGTTCACATTCACAGTTAAGTTAACCCATTCATTTACAGTTTGTTTATGTTGTTAATGTCCAAGGCAGAGTCAGAGAACCATTTCTTCTTCTTTCTTGTATTGTGTATTTTATCTTTAATGCACTATTTTACATTACACTATTTCTGTTGTTTATGTGTTGTTCTATATTTTTTTCTTTTAATATTGTAATGAAATAATATGCTTTGTTTTTCTTATTTACATAATATTTTGTGCCTGCTTGTTTTTTTTTTTTTTTTTTTTAATTTTGCACCTCTAGCTATGGTCAGGGTCATGGCTGAAAGGTCCCATTTCACTTAAATGTTTACAAAATGAAAATAAATAATATATAAATATAATAAGTATTCAGATTTTCTAATAAGAAACCTCAGCTGAGTCCATCTCTGTGGGAAAGCTAATCCACCATCTTAGAATTCCCAGTCAGTCACAGATATTTTTCTCTTCTACCAAGCAAGTAGAAGTTCTTTCCTAGCCAAAAATCTCCCCCTTCATTAAAAATAAATGCCTTTCCTGACTATAAAAAGAAAATTAGAGTAGACCAGGACAAAGTAACAACAAAGCAGGCTGGTATTAAATTTTCACTTGTGATCTATCACCAAATGTACTGCATGGATCTTGGGATCAAAAATTTGCAAGACATGACATTTGCTAAACATAGCCTGATATGAGCAGGGCTTGAATGATGGAAAGCTACAATAAGGGGTTACACTTAGGCATGAAAGCAGCAGAATCTTTTCATAACTGATGATTATAAACTGCCAAATCAGTAACATGTAATCCAATACAATAGGTTAATCTTTGCCTTTATTACTTCCTTATCCCATGTCTTTAAAGCACGCATGCCATCAACAATTTCTATAACAAAGCCTTTAAAATCCATCTATATATAAACTGTAAGTGATGTATGACTTTTAAAAATACCCTCAGTTTCATAGTTTGCCAATTCTCACAGACTAAACTGAGTATTAAATCCCACTTGTGTGTATCAGCAGATAACTTTGATTTAATTTAGTTACCAAGGCTGTAAAATGATTATTTCTGAACTTCTATGGTCTCTTATTTTCATATTTATATTTCCACCTTAGCCAAGGTAGGAAAAAGATTCTCCTATATATGATCATAGGATCATATGAAGTTGCTAGGCTAATGGGCCTAGGGCCCTTATAAACTTAGCCACGTTCTTACCCTTATTTCCACGATCAGCACCTATTGCCCTTGTCCATGAGGGACACAGGTAGAACCCCACAGGTGAATTTACAGTCACCCATCCAATCATCCAAACTGCATTTGAAGAGGGCCAATGTGGTGCTTTTTTTGACATGAACTGAGAATCTGTTCCAAAGGTGTGTTAACCTTTGGGAGACAAATCGGTCCCTCCAGCAGGTACTACTAATGCCACATACCAGGTTAAAATCTTTAGAGTGAGTAACCCGTGTACCATTTGACTTAAGGATATGCAGCATTTCCAATAACGTAGGGACAAAGATTACCTTGTATGCAAGGCAGAGATCACCTCTGAGTAGTCTGTATGAAACAGAAAAAAGTGACATTGATTTCAGACGATCCCCATAGGACAGATACTGAAGACCTTGAATTTTCCTTATGAGAAACCTTTGTGGTTTCTCCAATTGCTGGAGGTGCTTAGAAAGGTACATACCAAAAAGGGCATTGTGCTCAGTTATTGGCCTGATGAGGGAAGAGTACAGGGAAGTTTTAACTTCTTTTTTTTTCTGGAGGCAATGCCCTTATTTATGAGATGAGCAATAAGTCTCTCACCACTGACTGCATACTTAAGGTCTTGCTACTGATGTGGTAGTTAGCAGGAACATCGCTTTTACCAAAAAGAATGATAGTACATTTTTTGCATTGAGTTTAAGGCAATGCCTTTGACACCAATCATTTGTTTGTGTAAGACCCTCTTGTAGGATGTTGACATCATTTGGATATTCTATGATGGCTCCCAGTTTGCAGTCATCAGCAAACTTTGTCAGCCACGGACCTTTATTTCTCTGAAGTACAAGCAAAAACTAGATTCCAAATAGCAGAGGTCCCAGGACTGATCCCTGTGGAATATCAATGGTTACAGGTCTGATGTTTGAGGTGGATTCCCCTATTTTGACTATATGAGGTCTATCAGTGAGCCAGTTAGCGACCCATCTAATCATATAAGGATTGATGCCTAGTTGGGTGAGTTTGTCATGATGCCTGAGCGGGGGATAGTGTCAAATGCCTTGGCTAAGTCCAAGTAGGCTGTATGCACAGATTTCCCTTCATTCAGGGTCGTGGTGACTGACTTGAAGAAGTCTACCAGGTTTAACAGGCATGATCTCACTTTGACAAATTCAAACCGAGTAAGGTCAAGTGTTTGGAGATTACCTATATCTTTGTTGATAAGGTCCATGATGATTCGCTCTATGACCAGATAAGGATAGTCAGGCTAATAGGTCTATACTTCCCTGGGTCGGTGGAAGCACCACCTTTGCACAAGGGAATAACAATGGCTGTTTTCCATTCAGCTGTTATGAAGCCAGTGCTTAGACTATAATTGAAAAGAGTACCCAATGGTGTAGCTGATTCATGTTGGAGCCATGTAGGATGCAGCCTAGGATGTTATCAGGTCCCATAGATGCTGTGTTTTTGGCCTTAGAGAGGGCATTTATGACCTGCTCTTTAGAGATACAAGGTAGGGGACATGTGGTAGGGATGTCATGGGGTAAGTGTGGTGGGGACAGGGGAGTGAAGTTTTCACATAACCTGTTGACCAACAGGGTAGCTATGCTCACAGGCTAAGTATATGTGGTATCATTAACTACCAGTTCTGCACAAATCTGGGCCTTTCCTTTCAGGTTATGAATGTAACTATAGAATGCCTTGCGGTTGTCCATTGTTGAGAAAGCTAATTTGGACTAACAGTTTGCTTTGGAGGATTTCACAAGAAGTCTTATTTGCTTGTTTCGGCTGAGGAGGGAGTATTTCCAGTTTAGAAGGGCTCGTTCCCTCTTACTCTTAGACAGCAATTTCTTTCTCTTATTGTAAAGCCTGTTAATGGCAGTTGTCCACCAGGCAGGTTCTCTTCCTTGAGGAGCTTGTTTTGGTCCTATCATGTACAGCCAAGTCAATGCAGTTATATAGGTGTTTATATAAAGCATTGGTGCAGAGATCAGCATAGCTGCCAGTTCCATTTGAGGGAGGAAGTGCAGTGAAACTATTTATACCATCCCGTAAAAGTTATAATCTGCTTTGGAGAAGTTGTTTTAGTTTAGTTGCAGCAGGGGGGAGGAGGTAGGTATGTATGATAACTTCAAATGAGACTGATTTGTGGTCAGATCTCACCAGAGAGGACCTCACAGTAGGGGTGCTACAGTAGTCCCCAATTGGTAAACACCAGATCCAGGATATTGGCACCCCTTGTGAGGGTGTCACCCAGCTGGTCCAGGGCATTGAATTTAAGAAAGTCGAGAAACTTTTAGGCAAGTGAGTTTGAGCACAAGTAATTTACCCAGTCATTGGATGAGTAGCTAAAGTCGCCCAAAACCATGGTGTCTGGATGTGTTTTGATAGACTCAAGTAGATCCACATAGGCAGAGTGGGTGCCATGATTAATGGAGGGGAAGTCCTGTAGCTGGCAATGTCTTGAAAAGGGGTTCTGAATGTCCTGAAGTGTCTCCTGGGAATCATACTGTTTAACCAATCTGGAGGTGTATTTATCTTTAATGAATATTGATACACTACCTCCTTTACTTTTTGTGCCTTCAGTTTGAGGTCTGAACGTGTGGAAGGAGGTGTAACCCAGTATGGCTGGGGTGCTCTCCAAAGCCATAAACCAAGTCTCCATGACTGCACAAATGTCTGCATCTTCTGTGGTGAGAACAGCTTTTAGTGAGTGCAGTTTTTGTGTTGAGACTCCTAGCATTTAGCACCATAACCTTGAGGTTATTTTTAGATGGAATTTTTACATTGGGAATTTTGTCCTTGAGACAGTGCAGAAAAAAGGCACTATTGGGATGACAAGACCCTTAGCCAGTAGCCGAAATCCCAGGGCTGACAGATGAAGACCATCTCAGGCATCAACGTCTGTCACTCATGTCATTTAAGGCTGACAGAAAGTGGATCCCCTTAGAATGACACCAGAAGCTAAGCCAATTATTGAAGTCAATCATCTTCTTTTGCATTGAGACATCATCCTAGGTGAAGGCAAAATGCTACTTAAGGCTAGGGACATACCTGCCTGAGATGCACAGTCCAAGAGCTGAGCTCAGTCATGTTTATTTATTTATTTAACATTTGTTTACCGGGAAAGTCCAACTTGGAATGAAACCAACTTTCAGAGGAGACCCAGAGAGAACTGGAGTACCCTTTGCTGTGAGGTGACAATGCAACCACTGCACCACTGTGCCATCATGTCTCTCTTCATATAGTTCAGAGAGGTACATCTCAAGTCGTTTACACCAATATGGGCTATGGTGGAGCCATAACAGTACCTGCTGTTAATAGACTTGAGTGCATGTGTGATACAGCATATCCTGGCACCTGACAGACAGCTGACTGTGACCTTTTCCTTATCCAGCATAGTGAAAGGGACATCAGTGTGCCTCACAATGGAATCACCTATGACTAATATGTTTGATTTTGTGTTTTGTCTTAAGGGTATGACTAGTGAGACACTGGTGCATGAGCAATTATGTGTCATGTGTTTTGTGGAGGAAGTATTATGTGTAGCATGCGTGTGTTTGTGTTTGGGAGGTCTCCGGTGTTTAAGTATGTTTCTGATGAGGACCTCTGCATATGTACATATGTCTGATGTGGGTTTGGATGGAGTAGGAGGTTGAGGTGTGCATGCTGGCAACCTGCTCATTGTCATGTACTGACTGGTGTGTGAGAGAGGTGTGTGAGAGAGCATGGATTCAAAGTTCTTAATATAGTTGCATCTCTCACACGTTATGTTTGTGTGGACTAGGAGTAGAAGGTTGTTAGTTGCTACACTGCCTAAAGATACCCATGCTGACCAAGCTAGCTGGAGAAACTGTGGGAAATTGTCTGTCCATAATGATAGGTAAATCTATATGATTAGGAAAAGAGGTCACACTTAGGAATAGCTAGTGAGTAAGAGGTGTGTTGGTACCTCTGAGGCTAGGCTTAGTGTTCCACCTGACAGTAGAGCAGGGCTGTGAGAAACATCTGGAAGACCAAATTTAACAAACAAAATGTTTGCGTCTATAATCACCAATGTTAGCCACCACTACGTGACAATGCATGATGGAGCACTACACACAAACAAGTGCAAACACAGGACTTAAATAAAACAAGAAAATACCCTTTTTAACTCAATCTAGCCAATAAGAAAGCTCTCTCTGAGATCTAGCCTAATCACCCTTGATTACATGAGACCCAGACAGCACTCTCCTCACACAAGGGTGCAGAAGGGCCTTCACCAACAAAGGTGGCTTGAAGTTGATGCTCAGCCATTACAAAACAGACCCAGAAATAGCAAACTCAGAACTGGGCAGTGTTACAGCTGAACTAGTACAGTGTACAGTAAAATATGAAAGAAAATAGTTCAGACAATTCAAACAGACAGTGGAATGCAAATACAAGTACAAATGCAATATTAGAGCAAAAACAGACACTTGTAGTTAGTTGGAAGCAATGGATGCTTATATCAGCATTGTGTTTCCAAATAGCTTTAAAAGCAGTAATTCTTGTACCCAGCCACAGGTGAAGGCACAAAGAGCAGAAACTTACAGAATTAATTCCTTTATACCACCAAGATAAAAGGCTTTAAAACCTCAGGGCAATCGGAAAGAAATACAAAGAGCTATAGACCAATATTTCACACTTAAATAAAAATGGATACTGAATCAGAAAATATGTAAAGACAAGTAAAGAAACCTTGGACCTTAACCTTGAGATAAGTTCACAAAACACAGCTATTGTACAATACTGTTAAAAACCACAACCTAAGTGCAGCACAGGATTGTTAATATCACTGAAACAGTTAGAGCAGAAAATATATACTTATATCAGCTTTGTATACTTATAACAGCAGTGTATTTCCAGATAGCTTTAGAAGCAATAATTCTTGCAGTCAGCCACAGGTGAAGACACAAAGAGGAGAAACTTAACAGAATTAATTCCTTTATACCACCAAGATGAAAGGCTTTTCTAAAGTTAAACCCTCAGGGCAATCAGACAGAAACACAAAGACCTATAGACCAGTATTTCACACTTAAATAAAAATGGAGACTGAATCAGAACAGGTGTAAAGACAAGTAAAAACCTTGGAAATTAACCCAGATATATGCTTACAAAACACAGCTATTGTAGAATACTGTTAAAATTTCAACCTGAGTGCAGCACAGGATTGCTAAATATTACTGAAACAGAGCAAAAATATATGCTTATATCAGGTTTGTATACTTATTTCAGCATTGTAAGTGTTAATTTAAGTGTGAGGAGAGCTGAATGACATGGTAGCCTCCCACCCACCCAACATACATGCAATCAAAGTGCAGGTGATGCACAATGAACATAAACTGCATTTTAGGCAGTCACAATCTGTACCCAATATATCTCAAAAAGGCCACAGCACAATCCAGAAAACTGATGTACTGCATAAAAAGCTGTAATAGCAATACTGTTTGTAAAAGCTACATGTTCATATGTCTACCAAGCTCTGTAACACAGCAGTCTTAGTAAGTATAGTATAGCTTCTTGGATTCCTCAGCTTTGCATTAATATTGTGTGTATCAGTCATCTTCTAAGGTTGGCACTTGATATCATGCACTGAAAAAAACACCCTACCACCTCACCCACTTACACCTTCTCAGCTGAAGCCTATATATATATATATATATATATATATATATATATATATATATATATATATATATATATTTTATATATATATATATTTTTTATATATATATATATATATATTTTATATATATATATATATGTGTGTGTGGTGTGTGGTGTGTGTGTGTGTGTGTGTGTGTGTGTGTTTAGTATCCTTGTTTTATGATCTAGTTTAATGCATTAAAATAACTCTAGGTACTTTTTATAAAACTATAATATGTTTTTACACAAAATGACCAATAATGACACCTGATATATTAACATAATCTTGTTTTAGTGCTTTCTTGTTTACTTCCCAAAATGCATTTCAAGTCTTTTTCATATTAGTCATATTAGACAAAATGAAGTCATGATGTTTTCCTACTCCATTAAGATACAGTGGCAATAGTGGGAATAAGAGGCATCTTATACACCTTCTATAGCATGAGTGCTTGCATTTTATTCCTGAAAAACATGATGTACATTTCTCTAAAAGCCTGTTTTAAGCCATTAAAAGCAATTTTACAGCTCTTATCAAAGAAAGCAGCTAAATTCCAGGATTTTGTAAAGATTATAATTTTGAAGTTCTATGTATAAGTCTAACACTTTCTATAAAACTGATGCAGTTACAGAAAATACCAGTTATAAGTGGATTACTATGCAAAATAAGAAGTCAGCTATCAGCAGTGCTAATGCACAAAGTGGGAGAATCCAAATAGAACTTAAGATCATGCAGAACAAACCATGGTATCGACAAATAAAACATTTTATTTTCATCTTACCAAGATAAATCTGAAGTGAAGCAACTGTCCTGCCAAAAGGTGCTCCTTCCAAGCAAAAAAATCAAGAAGAAAATGGTAAAAGGAGTACCAAACCAGGATGCAAATAAAGCTGAATAAGCCCCAGTAAAAATCCAACAGGAAAAGTCTTTATTGTAAACCAAAAAGTAAGCGCTTTCGCGTGGGTCCTCCCACACTTCATCAGACAACATTACATACAAAATGCAAACCCTTTATATACTCCTTGCTAAAACAGCAAGGCGAGAAATCAACCAATTAATTAAACAGTTAGCATTTTTGAAAAAACAATTTGTAATTAAAGACATATTCACAGCACAGTTTTTAAAGAATGCACGATTATGTTTAAGAAACTAATGTCATTGTTGGAATCAAGCACTATAGCGTTAGTGTATCGCTAAGCATTCAAAACATATAATTGTGATGTTGGTATCAACAAAAGAGGCAAACCAGCAATAAATTGTAGCAGCAAAACTTGAATGAAACAAAAGTATCTCATAAACTCATTTCTACAGAGATCAATCTGAAACTACATACACATCAATTTATAAAAAACTTGCATTCAAACGCAAGTGTTAAATGAAATGATATCATAAACATGATAAAGTATACCAAAGCCTGATATACTTAAGACACGTAGCTAATAAGTTATTCCTGCATGGCAGGGACCATTCCTGTTCAGCACAGCAGCGCGCCATGCATATGTATGAAGGCGCGCTGCTGTGCTATAAAATGGACATGGTTCCATGTACGAGCACAGGGGGTGTGTGTGACAGCAGAGCTCTCACAATATACACACCCCCTGCACTCCAGAATTGCCTTTCGGCAATTTAAAATGACCGAGAATGCTCATAACATCCCCAACCTGTCAGGATAACAATTCTGAGTCAAAGCCATAAGGGACAATCATCCCTACCAAGACAAATGTTGTCAGAATAACAGATGTAGCATAAGCACATAATGCATACCTCCCAACCCATCAGAGTAAAGAATGTGGACAAAGCCAAAAGGGACAATCATCCCACAAAGCAGAAAGTTGATAGAATAACAGGTTCAGCATTAGCAGGGATACTCTGAAGGGTACAAATAAAATAACACAACAAATATATATATTTTTTATAAATGCGATAAAGTTTAAGTGTAGCTATGTGTGTGTGCCTGTTGCTTAGCTAAAACAGCACAAGAAGTTAAATTATCAAGAGACATCCAGCATAAGTAGTGTTTCAATAATGTAATGGTTAGAGCATATGCTTTGCAAACAGCCATTCCTGGTTCAATTCCCACTATAACCAATTTGCATTTTACATGTGAAAGCAGTACATAAACATTTATTTTTATAATTAGCTACTAAATAATATATATTTGTTAACCAGAGTACTGCATTAGGTCCAGATGTGAGGTCAGTTTAATAAAGTTGTCAAACCCCCATATAATCACAAGTGCCCCATACAGTATAGTCACACATGAATAAATGTAATGAAAATACATTGGGGATGTCAGGGAGAGTAAACAAATTTATAATATGTAATGAATGATGAATCAATGCCATACAGCAGATAGTCTATAAAATGAAAAATAACCAGTGCTAAGCATTGCACAGTTCTGGACTTGTCCCTTTAAGTACTGCCAACCTTAGCTAAGCAGGTTTGCCCATAACATAGCTTAGCTCAGCATATTCAAAACCGTCCAATCACGGCAAAGGGTGGACAATCAGCCATATTTAAACCCAGAGGTGGGAATACACCTCATAACTGTTTGCAGCTTCCCACTGTAGGCAGTATGGCAGGAGTTGGTGAGGGCGTGCTGGAGCATACAGGAGTCCAATGTCATAGTATGACTCCTGGTACAAAACCATGATGAGAGACTGCTGCAGGGTCAGTACCAAGGCTCCCAATATAAAGCGGAAGCCTGGGAGCATCTCGCCCGTAATCTCACCAGTGCCACTGGTATCCCTCAGACTGCTGAGCAGGTCCGGCACCACTATGTTGACTTGAAGCGGAGAAAGAGGGAGCTCTTGGATGAGTGGGTCCAAGAAGCAAGGCAGAGGGATGATGTCCCAGCAGTGTGTAAGTACTCATACCAACAACTGTTTACCAATGTCCAGTCTGTGTGTATGATGGATATGTATGCCTAAATATTTCTCTATTCCCCTTACAGCTGCAGCTGAGTGGGCTATGAATCAGTAAGCCCATGCTAGTAGGCAGCAAAGGATGCGTTGCGAGGCTGGTGAGTAACAATCCTGCTTGTAGTAGTCATACCAAATAAATATAAAGTAGTAGAAAGTCACCTGGCAGTATAAAAACTGTGTATGGGTTGTACTGAATAAACCAGACAATATGACAGTAATAGTCCCATATAGGTCATATTTAAATAAAACTGTAACGGCCTAGCAATAAAGCTCTAAATCCTGGACATGCTGTGTTTACTTTGGTACTGTATGGCATTTATTGTTGCATTCTCTGAATAGTAATGTTGTGTTAACCACAGTTACCCACAATGTGCTACATAAAAAATGTCTAGGAATCTTTGTATAAGACTGTTGTAAGTATAAGATTAGATTGTACAATCAAGAAAGACTTAGACAGAAAACACTGAAGCAATAGACAGTAATATCCAAATAGCACACTCTGCTGAGACTTAAAATTGCTGTATTTTTAGCAGACACAGCCATGGTTCAAATCTTGGGAGTGGTAGTAAGCTGTATGCATAATCATACCTCTCAACTGTACAGATTTTTTTTCAGAATGGATAATTGGCTCATATTTTCTGCCTGTTCCTCTGTCCCCCTGGCAAATCAGTGGGATGATCTCAGAATTGTAGTCACTAAATAATGACATAATATTTGATTTTCAGAGCTCAGAACCTTCAGAAAATGTATATTAAAACAAATCCTGTCACTCTAGCAACTCTCCAAGTTTATGAGAGCAATATTCAAAATATGTCCTTATTTGTACCCCCATGTTGTCAAGCTTTGTCCACAGTGTGTGCATTAAGAGATTGAGAGGTATGACTCGGAAACTGGGAATATGTGTAGAAGCAGTCAAGTAGTGTTAACAAACATTCCCTCCACAGGTCTGTCAGATAAGAAAAGTGTGCCTGCCAATAAAGATTTAAATCCTGGACTGGTAGTGTTTACTCTGGTATAATATGGCCTGTGACATGTAGCATTCAGTAACATCTGATATCAGAATAGTACTGTTGTGTCAACCACTGTTTCTCACACTGTGCTACATAAAAATATGTCTAGGAATGTCTGTATAAGACTGTTGTAATTACAAGGTCAGATTGTACAACCAAGAGAGACTTAGACAGAAAACACAGAAGGAATAGACAGCAATATCCAAACAGTACACTCTGCTGAAAAAAGAAGTTATGTACTCACCATAAAGTTCCATCTGAGTAGTTCTACTTCATTTGTCTTCAACCTGTGGAATACTGGATCCATATCAGTTCCGAGCTGGCAACTGTACTAGCATCTTCTCCATGCTCCAAGCTCCTCTTCTTATCCATAACACACCTCATTACCTTCCAATCCCCAGACTGAGTTTGCTGAACCTTATACTGACAACCCAACCTGAAAAATACTTGTGACCTACAACTGCAGCCCGTAGGTTGTTCATATGCCAAGGTCCGGGGGAAGGAGGGTGGGATGGTTGAAGACAAATGAAGTAGAACTATTCAGATGGAACGTTATGGTGAGTACATAACTTCTTTATCGGAAGTAGTTTACTTCATTTGGTCTTCAACCTGTGGGACAGAGTCCCCAGCTACTCAACTCCTGGGAGGCCCTCATGGAAGGATGTTCCGGAGCACCGCAGAACCAAAGGATGCTCTTCTTCTGGAATTCAAATCCAATTTGCAGTGAGAAATAAATGCATGCGATGTGAACCAAGTAGCTGCAGAACAAATATCATCCAAAGACACTTTAGACCAAAAAAGCTGCAGATGTAGCCATTGATCTAGTGGAATGAGCTCTCATCTGACCCTTAGGAGACATGCCTCTGTCCTTATAGACCTGAAGGATACATAAAAAATCCATCTAGCAATAGTGACCTTGGAGATAGGTTCTCAAAAAAGGGTTTATAGAGTGATACAAACAGCTGATCAGATTTACGGAAATTTTTTGTCCTGTGTAAATAGAATCATAACTGCCTATGAACATCCAGCAAGTGGAGTTTGTACTCCATCTTGTTAGAAAAATTAGGAAAGAACACAGGCAATTGATGGCCTGACTGATATTGGCAGGTGATGCCACCTTAGGAAGAAAGGATGGATTGGTCTGAAGGGAAACCCTATCTTTATGAAAAATCATATAAGGAACTTTGATGGACAAGGCCTGCAGTTCTGAGACCCTTTTGGCAGAGGTAATAGCAGAGATAATAGCCACCAGAAAAGCTGTTTTCCAAAATAAATATTTCAGATCTACTGTTGCAGCAGGCTCGAAAGCCGGAGGGACCAGAGCTTGAAGAACCATAGTAAGGTCCCAAGGGGGAACAGGATCCTTGACGGGGGGGGGGGCATAACAAAAAGGTGTCTTTAATAAAAGCTTTACACAGTCTGGAGGAGGCTAAAGAGGCAGAATTCTCACCCACATGAAAATAAAAAATGTCAGCCAACTGAACCTTGACTGTAGAAGAACTAGCCCAGTGTTTAAATATATCAGCTAGAAAATCAAGAATGGCAGAAATAGGACCCGTGAAAGGGTCTAAACTCCTTTGAGAGGCCCAAAAAGAAAAATGTTTCCACTTGCTGCAATAAACCTTCCTGGTCGAAGACTTATGAGCAACCACCAAAATAAATCTAACTGAGGAGGATAGTCCAGGAGTCCTAGCAATCACGAGAACTGTAGCAGCCAGGTGGTGAGCTTCAAACTGTCCAGATTCAGATGAGGCACCCCCAAAGGGTGTGAAATCGGTTCCTGAATGGGATCCAGGATCCAAGGCGGAGCCAGAAGCTGAGACCAAAGGAAGGGAAACCATACCTGGCGAGGCCAAAACGGGGCAATGAGGATCACTTTGCTCCCCAGTCAACAAGCTTTCTGTAGAAACCTTGGAATAAGAATTACTGGTGGGTAAGCATACAGAAGACCAGGAGGCCAAGCATGAACTAGGGCATCTCTGGGGGACTTCTCCAGCAGGGGTTCAAGAGTGAAAAACTTGCTGCACTTCCCATTGGAAGGAGATGCAAAAAGATTGTAACAAGGTTGACCCCACTCGTGGAAGATCTGTTCCGCTACTGAAAGATTCAGAGACCACTCATAAGGCATCAGAATAGTCCAACTTAGCCAATCTGCTAGGATGTTGGACCATCCCAGAATGTGCTTTGTGATGAGAAAGCGACTGGTGGAGATCGCCCATTCCCACACTCTAATGGCCTCGCGACAAAGGGGGTAAGATCTGGTCCCTCCCTGTTTGTTGATATACCAGACCACTGACATGTTGTCTGACTGAATTCCAATTGTTCCCAGAGGAAGAAAGGCATGAAGGGCCTGCAACGCTAGAAGGACTGGACTCATCTCTAGGACATTTATGTGCAAGCTGGTCTCTACAGGGGAATACAGGCCTTGGACTGTCCTGCCCGAATAATGCCCCCCCCCACCTGAGCTGGGACCATCCGTGGTCACTGTGGCTTGGACCTGGGCTGGAACAAAGGGTCATCCCTCCAAAATGTCCGAAGAACACATCCACCATATGAGGGATGACCAACAGCCTCAACTGAGTTGAATTGGATATGCCAATGACAGTTCCAACAGGGACCATTTTACAGCTAGAGTCCACTGTAGAATTCTCATGTGTAAACGAGCACATGGGAGAAGTGTTATGGTCGCCGACATCAAGCCTAAGGCCCTCAACACCAATTCTGCCATTGGGAGATGAGAGCAGTAGATCAGGGAGACATACATCCTCAGATTTTGTACTCTCTCCAAAGTCAGGAAGATGTTGCACTGTAGAGTATCTATCCTGGCCCCAATGTAGTCCATCCCCTGTGCAGGATCTAGGAATGATTTGGATGCATTGATTGTGATCCCCAAATGCAGGGCAAGAATCAGGAGGTAATCCCTGGTTTGGAAGAGTAGACACCTGGTGGAAGCAGTGAGAAGCCAATCGTCCAGGTACAGATAGACCTGAATCCCCTGAAGCCTCAGGTGAGTTGCTACCACCGCCATCACTTTGGTGAACACCCTGGGGGGCTGTGGTGAGACCAAAGGGTAGGGCTCGAAATTGGTAATGATTGACTCCAAGCCGGAAGTGGAGGAACCTCCTGAAGCTTCTGTGCATCTTTATGCGATAGTAAGCATCCTGGAGCTCTAATGAGCACATCCAGTGACTCTCTTGCAGGTACGGCATGATGGACTGTACTATGACCATCTGGAACTTCTCTTTGGCAACTGACAGGTTCAGGGTAGAAAGGTCCAGAATGCATCTTAAGTTCCCATTTTCTTTGGCACCAAAAAGTACCAGGAGTCAAACCCCAGTCTGGACTGATCTGGGGTGACAATTTCGATGGCTCGTTTTTCTAGCAGCTAGGAAATTTCCTGTGCTACTGCCTCCCTTTGTGTGGGTGGTACATCCAGAAGGTGTTTGGGAGACTTGGGGGGGGAACCCACAAAGGGGATAGAATATCCTCTGGATATGATCTGAAGCACCCAGCGGTCTGATGTTATGGACTCCCATACCGTTAGGTGCAAGGGCAATCATCCCTGACTGCATCTAGGGTACAGCAGACGGGCCACCCCTCAGGGTTGCTGCCCGGGTCTGCCCAAGAAAGGTTCTCGAGACCCAAAATTCCTCGGACCCCGTCTGCCTCTGGGCCAGCATCCATTCTGTCTCTGTGTCGGGGAAAGAAGAGCTCTGAATGTCCCAAGAATACTGTGACTTCTGGAACCACATCTTCTTTTGCCCACTCTGGTTCTGGGAAAAGGACCTTTTAGGGTTCAAGAAGCAGATCCCAATGGCAGACAGTGTCTTCCCGTCCTTCTCACTCTGAACTAATGTCTCTCTGATGGTCTTACCAAAGAGAGTAGAGCCGTCATAAGGGGAATTGGCAAAGGACACCTTGAAATGCTCCGAAAACTGACATAATCTTAGCCAGGCATTGCACCTCATGGACACGCCGGATCCAGCCGCCCTAATCGCTCCTTCAGTAACATGTGAAAGGAGTCACATGGACATGTTGGAAACTGCTTTCAAAGTGGCCATCCTCATGGAAAATGAGACCCTGTCCTTCTGTGACATGGACTTAGCGGGAGACTCCTCCAGCTCCTTTACCAGGTCACACTGGATTCTAATGACATGGGCCAGGTAGTTCAGTGCCCTAATTGAAAAGGTAGCTGAAGCATACACCTGCTTCCCAAGGCAGTCCATCATCCATGACTCCCAGTCAGGAGGATCAGGAGGATGAACCGAGGAACTCTCCTGGGCAAGTTCCTTCTTTGTGGCTGCTGCTACCACCATACCATCTATGGGGGAGCCCTTGTTCCATGCTGGGCTGTCTGTGGGGGGACTCAAAATTTTGTCGGGACATTTTGGAACTGGATCTATGGTGTCCAGCTCCTTCCATGCCTGCGAGGTGATCAGGTCCACCAAATGATCCATGGGAGGGGACACCCACGAAGTAGATGGGCCCATGCTGAAAGCCTCCAGGAACATGGACTCGTCAGAAGAAGGTTTGGAGGCAGACCAACCTCCCTGTTGGTGCAGGATTTCCATGATGTCTCCAAAGGAGACATCCTCAGGAGGTGACCTAGGGGAACCTTCTCCCTCATCCAAGTTCGTACACTTGGTGAGGGACTCGGGGGAATCCAAGTGCCTCCTCTTGCAAGTATGCTTGCGAGGCACTTCTCTGGTGGGGCTCTCTGCATAGAATTCGCAAGCCAGTTGTTTCTCAGGGGGAACCACCTGGGGCTCCTTGAACAGGGGCTGTCCCTCTGGTAAAATGATGGGGAACTATAGAAAGAGTTGAGGGGGTCTGAGTGAAGCCCGAGGGGGCAGTCAGAAGTCACGATTCAGCGGAGACAACCCTTTCTACCACGCTGAATGCACAAGGAGATCGAACCTCCTGAGAAACCAATAAGGAGGCCGGTCTCCCTACATCCAACAAGAGAATCGAGCCAGGCCCGAAGTGGACAGAGCTCCTAGGGAGGGAATTTGGCACGACAAAGGTGGAGCCGATGAAAAAAGTTCCACTCCTTTGGATCCGATGCCCAAGCACTGGCTCCGAGAGTGGCTCGGATTCGAGCTGGTCAGATCCTACACACTCCAGGCAGCTGTTGGTGGAGAGGAAGCAGGTCCAGTCAATGCCAATCCCCTGACTAAAGCTATCCTCAGATCTGAATACTCTGAACCCGATGGATGGATTGGGGAAGGAGATATCAGCTGGAAAAAAGGAAGCAAGTTCCCCCCTCCTGAGGGAGAGGGGGCTGGCAAGACCTCCATCTGGATCTGAGTACGGATGAACCTTCCCATCATTTTATCCATATCAACCTCAGACAAAGACCAGGTGGTCCTCAACGAGGCCACGGACTCCGACCTTGCGAGTTGGGGCACCGAGGCCCTAAAAGCTGACCATGTCTCCTCCAACTCCGGGGAGAACCTCGGAGATCAGAGCCGAGGGGAGTCACAGATCCATAATGTTTTGACTGGTGAAGGGAAGTCCGGATACCTCTTGTGCTTTTCCCTCAACTTCGACTCTCTCTCCTTCTTTCTGCCCCTTTTCCATTCTGCTTCCTCAGGCTTTTGCACAGGAGGTTGATTCCCAGCCTGGGAGGGATCGGAAGCCAGGGGAAGAGAAGAAGGAGAGGCGTCCATAGCAGCCTCTGTGACCAAAGCCGAAGACAAGACAACAGTCTCAGAAGGGGGAAGAAGGCCTTTAAGGGATTTCCCCCCTGCATAACACAGTTTTATTGTGTTTTACTGGTAGGTAAATGGTGCTATTTCAGGATGTCAGTCTTTCGGAATGTCAATCATATGGTGTCGGCCATATGAAACTTTGCATTCTGAATGGTCAACATTCTGAAGTAGGCCCATATATATGTATATATATATATATATATATATATATATATATATATATATATATATATATATATATATATATATATATAAATATATATATATATATATATATATATATATATATATATTATATATATATATATATATATATATATTATATATATATATATTGTGTGTGTGTGTGTGTGTGTGGATGTGTGTGTGTGTGTGTGTATTGCATTTGCACATTGGATCCACACTCTGAACCTCTCACTGCAAATCATCTGACCAAAGGCACTGTTAATGGGGGTGAAGGGACCCAAAATAGAGATCTCTTGTAATTATTGCCATTATCCCTTCCTCCACAACTGAACTGATTTGACTTGCAACACAATAACCAGCATTTTCAAGTCTTGAACCCAGGACCCTGCACAACATAGCCACAACAAGTTAACAGTAAGCCATCTCAGCTGCAAGATGTCAGGATGATTTCTCTAGCATATCATGCAGAACAGTCAGTCTACCATAGGGAATGTACAATGTGGAAGCATTAAACATTCGTATGATACACACACACACACACACACACATATATATATATATATATATATATATATATATATATATATATATATATATATGGGTCTACTTCTATTCACCAACATCCCATTTCACTGAAACCCATTTCACTGACAGCTCATTTCACTGACAAACTTTCAGGGCTTCGCCCACACTAAATGTGGGGCTGTGCCCCCCACACCCCCCCAACTATATATTACAACTCCACGGTCGCACAACAGTGGGGAGGGGGGCAAATCCCAGGTTTTTGCCCTGATTACTTTTGTCAGTGAAATGAGGCTGTCAGTGAAATGGGTTTCAGTGAAATGGGATGTTGGCGAATAGAAGTAGACCCATATATATATATATATATATATATATATATATATATATATATATATATATACACACATACATACACATATAAATATATAAATACTTATATATATATATATATATATATATATATATATATATATATATAAAGAATATATATATAGAGGGTGCACAGCATGTCAAACAGTCATTATTCCTACAGTTGCCACCTTTTCAAATGACCAGTGTCTGATTCTTTCCTACAAATGTGAATTACTGCATGAAACATATACCCACACTTAATGCAAAGGACAAGACATCACACACAAGTTTGCATACATAGAAATGTTTATTTGTCTACTATTTCAGTTGCTTATGCCATTACTTATAGCAGTTAGGTGTTTGAAATACATAATAACCGATTAATGCAACTCTCAAACAAAACATGTGATCCAGTAATTTGCAAAACATAACATACTTTGCTGTCTATGCTAAAGCCTTCAAGTAGTACAATGGTAAAAAACACACTTGCCTTGAAGATAAGATTCAATCAACACTTAATTACAGATGTTGTTCAGCAGCCTCCAATTACACTCTGTACTCAACCCGTAGGGGAAAAAGTATTAGTTGCCACAATGTAAATGCATTTGTTACATAACAATGCTTAACTTAAAACATCACTACCACACTGACAAACAGAACTGTGTGTAAGACAGTAAGCTCTAACCCACTACTGTTCCCATGGTGAACAATACTCACACACTGTCCCTAGGTCTGGAACCTTATACAAACATGCAGTTGACCTGTGTCCGCAAGTCCTGTTGTAAGAGGTATTGCTACCTGCTCTCTGAAACATCGTTGCCCACACAGAGAAAGGATGTCTTCCATACAAGAAAGGTAAAGGGACAATGCTCACATGATGTAGTCATTTATTGTAGTGGGTTGCTATGACACTGGCTATTGGAAGTACTACACAGCTGGCTGCATGCAATTAGCAAGTGGGGAACACCAATTGGTGCAGAGGCTATCATCTGATCATGAGCATCACCTACAAAAGCCATGCTGCAACCTATCCAAACCAGCTCGATCTCTGTAGTGGAGAGGGAGAGATAGAGAGAGAGAGAAATAAAAAAAAGCAAAAACAAAAATAATACTAAAAAACAAAAATACTACTAAAAAAACAAAGCAAACAAGGAAGATATCCAACTGGTACACAGAAGAGAGCACAATAATAAAGAAGGTATGAGAAACATGTCAGCATGTAATTGAATGTAGTACTTGGTTTGTAATAATGGGATAGAAGATGAAAGATTTATATGTGCCATCAAGACTTGCTGTAATGATGTCCTGCTGAACAACTGCTATGGACACAGCATCTGACCCTGTGGGCAGTGGGCTATACCTGTCAACTGTGCAGATCTGCACAGAATGTCAAGATTTAAGCCATCATAGTGTTTTTTCTGTTCCTCCAAACATCTATATTAGTCTGGCAAATAGCTGAAGGTGGTGGTAATGAAGCCATGATAGACACATGAGTTTCAGACCCCACCACCTTCAGAAGAGTCATGGTAATGTGAAATGTATCATGCACAAACTTTATAGGTTTGTAATAGGCATGCCGCATAACTAAGATCTGTCCCTATATATCCCCCCTAATGTTAGGCTGTGTCCACGTGTGATGCTCTGTTTTGTAGTAAGGCAGAACAGCCCAGCTGTGGAGGAAGGAGGTTCAGAGTGTGGATCCGATGTCTGAATGCACCCTATATATATATATATATATATATATATATATATATATATATATATATATATATATATATACATACACACACACACACACATATATATATATATATATAAATATATATATATATAATATGTGTATATATATATATATATATATATATATATATATATATATATATATGCATATAATATATGTATATATGGGTCCCCTTGACTTCATCGACATGCCGAAACACCGACGTTAAGAAGACCGACGTGAGAATACCGATGAGACAGATGATCGACAATGTGAAATCCCGACAGCCAAAACACCGACATGGGCAATGTGTGAGCGCAAGTCGGTAAGTGTGCGATAGTGAGGGATTTAGCGTTAGGGAGCGGACAGGTAAGTGTGTGCTAGTGAGGGATTTAGCGTTAGGGAGTGGGCAGGTAAGTGTGTGCTAGTGAGGGATTTAGCATTAGGGAGCGGACAGGTAAGTGTGTGATAGTGAGGGATTTAGCATTAGGGAGCGGACAGGTAAGTGTGAGATAGTGTGGGATTTAGGGTTAGGGTGCGGGAAAGGTGAGTGTGTGGTAGTGATGGACTTTAGGTGTAGTGGCGGGTTAAGTGAGTTAGGGTTAGGGTGCGGGTAGGGTAAGTGTGCGGTAGTGTCGGACCTTACGGTTAGGGTTAGGGTTAGTGCATGTATAGTTGTGTGTTATGTGTAGTTTACGTTTTGTGTGTCGGTGTTTTGGGTGTCGGTGGTATGGTGTTCGGTTTTGTGAGTTGTCGGTTTTGAGCGTTTTCGGTGTTTTGGTGTCGTTGTTTTGAGTGTCGGGTTTGTGGCGTGTCGGTGTTGTGATAGGGATCCATTTATAAATATATATATATATATATATATATATATATATATATATATATATATGTATAAAACATTCCCCTGCTGTTGAATGACTGTGCTGCATGATATGTTTGAGAAAAAAATCACACATATCTTCAGCTCAGATGGCTAAGTGGTAAATTGCTGTTGCTACGGTGTGCAGGGTCCTGGTTTAGACACTTGCATGGACTGATAATTTTTCTGCTGGCCAGAACAACGGATGTTGGATACAGAGTGGTTAAGGCACTGTTAAGCAGTTGTAAGCGGGTGCAAAATGGACAGTTATGTATGGTGTGAAATTCTTTTTGAGAACAGATTGCTCTTTTTTGTTAAGGTGAGAGTGGGATGTTGAGGAAGGATAGTAGGTATATTTGGGGAGGTAGGTTGGGTTGGAAGACAGACAAGACAGCATACAGGGGCGGTATATGACACATGTGGGGGGTAAACACCTTGGACGGGGACAGGTGTTTGGAAATTGGAAGCCCATGAGCCCCCAAATGGAAACAGTGGAACTGAGGTCCCCACCTATGGGCAGTCACCACTGCACCATCATGGCCCTGAAGGTGGCTGTGCTGGGGGCTGAGCAGAAGAGGCAGGCTGACCCTCTAATTGTGCCATGAGGCCCTCAAGCTGGTGTAGCAGATCTCCCAATTCTCTGCAGAGCTCCCTATGCACCAGACCCTGGACCTGACTTCAGGTGACAGGCTCCTGTCTGAGCCCGCTCCCGGGGGGGGATAAGTCCCATCCCCTGAGGTGATTCCACCTGAAGTTAGTGCAGGACCAGCAGATGAGAAGGTCCAGGGGTGGGTCTCTGACATGTTGTGGCCCAGTGCCACGGCCGGATGAAGTGGGAGAGGTGGGTCTGCTGGGAACGGCCTTCCCAAGCATACTATTGTGTTGAAGTTTTAGAACATATGTGGGTTAGTAATAGTCAACACAATCCAGGATTAGTTATAACAGCATGCATAGATATTCCCATTAACCCAAAACACCATACTTGGAACAGTTGCATAGCAAACAGAACACATGCATATATGGAACCACAGTGGCCATTACAATGGCATGCAGGTTACATTGATAGCAACAGGCCACCAATGATAGTGTTTCAACATGGAACATGAATAAAACACATTTCAATATTTGTTGAACAATAGGATATATGCCCCAACAGTAGGTTTGGTGTAAACATACCCACTGATTTATGTGTTTAGATTATTGTTGCAGATATGGTCGGGGAGAGATGTCAATTAACAACTATTATATCCTTGCAGTATGAGGTCCTCTGACCTTTTTTCCTGTTTATGTCTTCCAGGTACAATACCTCATGAACGTCTCCCTGCATATACTCCTCAGGAGAATGATATTATCATAAACTTCATTGTAGTACATCACAGAACTCTCTTTGGTTGCAGGGCCCATAATCTGCAGGAGAGGACTACCCTGTGGAATGAGCTCATCTACAGGGTAAATGATGTCGGCCTGCATAACCGCAGTTATGAGTAGGTGCGACATCATAGCACTGATCTCATCCGCCACGCCCGTCAGCATGCTGCTGCAGTTATGAGGGACCATCTAGCCACAGGTGGGGGTCATGCCATCCAGCCTCTATGGACACATGCTGAGGAGCTCCTCACCAGCCTTGGGGCACCCACCTGCCAGCCAAGCCTGGAACCTGAAGATAGCATTGTGGAGGTGAGTGCTACCCACACAATGGACAAGGAGCATGCAGGTAAGGCCTCAGGGCACATTAGTAGACCACTGTTGCTTATCCATCTTTATCTGTAAAGTATTTTCATCCATATGTCAGATATCATAGTTTGTTGCTGCAGTGTAGTAATGAACAGATGTGCATAATCTGGGTCTATATTGCAGTACTGAATGCTTAAAACAGCGAATGATGTTACATCGACACATTTTCAGTGAAAGCTGAAAATGTCGAATCCAAAGAACAGCGATTTCTTTCCTAGGGAAAGAAATCGCTGTTCCAACTCCCATAAAAAAAAGAAAAAACACATTACACAATTCCAAACACATACACACATACCCAATCCTAATTATACCCCCCAAAAAACCCAGTAAACAACTAAATACACATATGCACATAACCCAAACATACATTTAACGAAAAAAAAAATAAACATTTTAAACCATATGCGCTTACCTTAACCCGCACCCTAACCCTAAGGTCAGTAACTCTCGCACATTTACATAAACAGCTCCAGACACATATACACTTACATTTACCCTAACTCTACCCCCCCCAAAATAAAAGTAAACAACTGAAAACACATACACACGGAAATCAACCATACATTTAACATAAAATATACAACAGTAAACACTTTCATACATATGCACTTACCTTAACCTGCATCCTAACCCTAAGGTCAGTTACTGTTGCACAATCACGCTCGGGAGCTATACCGGACAAGGGACCACACTACACTTCAGAACACGGCAAAACAACAAAGAGGTCAAGTGACTTCTTTTCCAGGGAAAAATTTCGCTGAACAGCCGCTTAGCTGTTTTGCCTGTTTGCTCTATATGTGTCGACGAAAACGCATTCGACATAATGCGCTTTCGTTGAACTCATAGGAACCCCATAATATCTAGTATTGTGGGTTTGTACTGTTGATGTACTGAAATGCTGCTCCCACCCTGTACCAATGCCACAGGTGTGGCTCCTGACATTACATCTCTCACACAACTATGTAGGTCTCTCTGGTATACATCTGGGGCAGCAGCCTGTAGCTGGTGAGTATGGAGTTGTTTTGTTCAGGTTTGCCAATACACTGGCCATGTTATGGCCATGGTATTTGCCATGCACACATTTAACATACCTACCCATGCATGCTGTACATGTTCACTTATTGTTTCTGTTATCTGCACTGCATCACAGTGGTCACCATGGTGGCATATCTGAAGGGTATGTAAGAGTCCTTGCAGTATACCTAATAACCTGTCAGTGCAAGATGCGTCGACAGATATGAACATAATGGTGGGACAAATGACCTACATTAGGGACATGTCAGAAACATTGCCATTATACAATGGCTACAACAGTGTATACACCACTATTACAATGGCAACTGTTACAGATCTTCACAACAGCATATCACAATACCACAATCCACACCTTTTTCAACCTGTAATGTGATCTTAACATGAGCAATGAATGTGCAATATGGAATCCTATGTTAGGACAACAAATATGGGGAATACATACCTTAACAAACACTGGAAGCATATGTGTACACACACTCCAAATAACATATTGTGGAAGCAGCTTTTGAGGTACTGACAGCAGTCACTCTTTTTCAGTACACACCTTCCATCAAGTACAGGACCTCAATGTCATAGCAAGTCATGGTCTGCTGTCCAGAAATTATGTTCATGACATTTGCCCACTCACCTGCAACACAGGCAGCCGTGGCTTGCACACATCTTACAAAATATGGAATGTATCCCATATCCGAAAGGTACCACTCAGGAGTGGGAGAAGTAGCCTTACCTCACCATTGCATATACCATGGCAAACAGTGCAGACAGTCATGTATGTGACTATGAAGTATGGGACAACATTAATGTAGAAAATAAACAGATGCCCATCGAAGACAGATAACAAGACATGTTGCAAACTGGGTCATGGAGGCTGCCCAGAAACATGCAGCAACACTGAGGGACTTGCAGTAATGTCTGGCAAGTACTGCCTGTGCAGTACCTGTGTTGACAATCACCTGGAATCTGCATAAGTGTGGCCTATGGGTTAGGGTCAACATCATCCTGGGCTCTCTACAGGTAGCATATGCATAACATCAAGTCTCCCACAGGCATGTGTTGCAATGTGTAATGATGTACTGAGACCAAGGCTGAAACCTACAGACAGTATTAATAAGGATACATGTGGTGCACAAGCAACACCTCACTCCACCTCAGGCCCACCATCCCCATCTGTACATTGCTGGTGCCAGTGTATACCTTTATGTTTGCTGTTCATTAGCAGGAACTATGCCGGTAGACATGGCGTTCTGAATTTGGAACACTGCAAAATGACACTCATGTGTGGCTCATAGTTGTCAAGCATCTGCAATAAGGCTGAGGATGGGGAGGGGTGTCATCCTGAAACACAACAGTGAACTGAAGCATACATCCAAAGCTCACTAAGAATAGCTGTATCTGAACACAGTCAAGGTCATGAATTGTGCCAGACATAGCCCTGTCTCCACAGCAATAGTGAAGGCACTGTGTGACCTCCAAGGGCTGTGCACATGCGCTGACCTTGCAATCCGACAGAGCTGGGGGACATTTGTAGGGCGAAGTTACCAAATAATGACAAGTGAAGATGGGCCATGCCAGTATACCCCTTCCAGGAATAGTGACTGCTGTAGTACATTTAATGTCAATTACAGCAACAAACCATCTTGTTAAGGGTGTGCACACTTATGCAACCCACATATTGTGTGCATCTCAGTCAGCATCTGTACAACTAACACATTTGTTTGATACTAGATTTGATTGCACAGGTCATATGTCACATATCAGGTGTGTGTAATGTTAACATATGCAGTATTGTGGCCTCATTGCATATCATGGAAGAGGCTGGCATGTCAACAAGGGTGTGTACACTCCTCATAGCAACAGTAAGCTTTGAAGGTTGTCAGTGTAATCAGATTTTATTGCTCATACATGCACTGCTGATGATGAGATCTGTAAATCAGAGGTCAGGCATTCACTACTGACATCTGTCCTCATATCATCCCAGGTATGTATCAGACAAACACATAGGGGCTGTGAGCAACAGAGCAAACACAACTGCCACACATATACACATTCAGCAATGGTGTGTACACTTGTGAGGTATTGTGCACAGTACATGACAGGGTGCTGAACAGGTGCACAGCAATACTGTGTACATGGGTGCAGTGTGTTACAGGGGAAGGAGCATCACCTACTAACACAACTCACGCATTACAGAGATGTATAATGTTGGTATCAAGGAATGAGTATAACTGCAGTGCATGCTGTTGAGTGCTGTATGTCATGCATGTTGGCTGTTGGGTAATGAGAGGTCTGTGTAATATCTTTGTGCCTCCTCACCAGTAAGTATGTGTGTGTTTGTGTGTGTGTGTGTGTGTGCGTTTGTGTGCGTGTGTGTGTGTGTGTGAATGTGTGTAGAGGTAAGCAATGACATATAGGTCTTAAATTACATTTTTTGTTTTCCCCTCACAGGTGGTGAGGTGGGTCAGCGTCCCTCCTGCAGGCAAACTGATGTTAGTGTCCATACAGACTTGGATAATGATGATAGGTATGGTGAGGCAGAGACAGGGTTGTTAGGGGCTGAAGCTGTGCCATAGGTTGACATCCCACTTTTATCCACCCCATCCCCGCACACAGTCACAATGCCTATACATACCCCATGACTAGTGGCCATAGATGAGAGACAGTTGGCAGGTGGTGGCATGGGACATGAAAGTGTGGTGACTATGGCAAGTGTGTCTGTACACAGCAGCCATAGCCAGATGACCGGCGAGGTACCACACAAACAGATGTAAAGGAGTGCTCGTAGGAGGTCTGCTGGCCATCATGCTCCTGGAAGAAGTGCCACAGCAGGTGTCACCAGATGCATGTCCATCATGGAGGCACAGACACATATGGAATATATGGATATATGGTTTGGTGAGATGGTGGGAATCCTTGAGCATACAGTGCCTGTGTTAGAGCATATGGAGGGAGTAGGACGACGGCCACATGGACGTAGGTCAGCAACACCAACAGGTGGAGGTCTATGTGGACATGCAGCAAGTCACAGCTGCTCCCATAGTGGCAGAACCAGCACCAGCACTGCAGAGGGGTGCTGTCCACACCATAACACAGCAGGCCACGTGCATGTGGTCCTGGCTGGTCCCAACAGGGAATGCGGATCCAGCGGACATTTGTCATCATCAGGGGAGAGTACCATATCTGGGCTTCTACCTGGTAGTGCCCGTGGAACCCCTGGCAGGCACAGTTCTCATGTCTGTGACCAGACATGGTGAACTGTACACCCTGCCATGTACGGTCTGCAGCTGTCCAACAAACCCCTGTATAGGGCAGCCACATGGCAGAACTGTGTGCATACATACACACACACATCAACAACACAGCTAGGGCACCTCCATACCTATACCCACCACATCTGCAAAGCCCAGTTGATAAAGAACCCCCTAACACACACATGGTGTCAACCAAATGGCTTAGCCTAGGTCTCTGTCAAACCCACAACACACCCTGTGCATATGATGATACCTGTGCCACATTCCTGTCATCCATACCATCGATGCAGGGACATGCTAATATGGTTCTGATGCACAGGGTGAATGTACTAAGGTTTAGCAATGTAATGCTGTTTAACATGTTTTCAGCTGGAAAGTTTAATGCTTACATGCCAGGATGTGTAGCTGTCCAGCCATGATACATTATTAACTGACTTATTGTGGTCTCCATAATGTATTCAGTTTGTGTTGTAGATGTCTGTGTGTCAGCAGGATGTTGGTCTGCTGTTGTTTCCTACAAGGGGTATGACACTGTGGTGACACACTGACTGTGTCATATCCTGAGTACAGCTGAACACAAATAACAGGTCTGTATACCAGTTACTGCATGTGCCACATGGCTGATAGGTCTGAGGGGTGTATACAGGTGAGTGCATGGTGGCTGATGTCAGCAGGTCTTCTACAGTGGACAATGGTAAGTGTACTGGGTGGCACACACCAAATGTTTGTGAATAATACAGACACACAGAGGCTTTGGTGTTGATGCAATACTCAGAGAATGGATGTACTTAATTTTGCAGTGAACTCATTTTGGCCTATGCAATTCCTCCAAGACAAAATAGGCAAAACATCACATCAGTAAATAATCAGTCTGCCAGTTTAATGTCATTGACTATGGTACTGGCAGGGTATATGTCCTCTTCCCCAATGTAGAGCAATCCTGGAGTTGGCAAACATAGGTGTGCTGGTGTGGGTGGCACAGCCCTACACTTTGGCGGGTGTGGGGTGGCGTAGAGCCACACATAGTGTGATTAACAGCTACTTAACCTGTTAACATAAACTGCACAGTATTACAGCAGACTAAGCGGGGGGATACACACAACAATAACCCCAATAAGGGTGCCCACAACATCCACACGCAACAATATATACCAACTCCACTATCGCTGTACAGCTGTACAGTGGGGAAGAGGGCATTTACACATCTACTACTAGTTTTGATGGCATGAATTTCCAGAAGATTATTCCTTTGAAATGTTAGTGTTTGCCAGTCAGTTCTCAGACAAATGACCTCCTGGGACATGTATTTTCTGCAAAGTGAAGTAGATCCCTTCACATACACACACACACACACACACACACACACACTTACTTGGAAACACTGAGAATAGAACCCCTACCTAGATACTTATTGCTACTAATGTATTTGGCCTTAATTGCACACACTACACAGCTTTTAGGATGAGGTGTGTCCCAAGTTTCTTGTTAAGTGAAGAACATAACCAAGCCTTGTACAGTATGGTAATGGGGGATGTACTGGGTGTTAATGAACAATATATAGTATGACATACTGTCATATAAACATTGACAAACACATAACAGTCATAGACACATCTGAGAGACCTGGGTTTATTAGTGCTAACTACCTTGTCAGTGAATCTATTTTGTTACAGAGAATTTGCACACAGCACATGCATCATTGGGCTGGATAGTGTAATCAGTTACCTGTATGGTTGATGGTGACAGTGGTCCTCATACAGTGGACCTTGGGACATGTACTGGGGGTACCATGGTGTAAAGACAGTATACCCAGCACCTACACCCCACATTGGATATTTTACTCACTGAAATCCGTGATAATGCTCTGGCATACCCACAATCACACACTGACCAGGACTGCAATACAACCCCTTGTCTATCTAATCAGTGCTACTACAGGAATATGCATTTATTGCACATGCCACAGGGATAGTAGGATGAGGGTTTGTCAAGGCTCTCCTAATGTCAGCAACATCACTACCCCTTATAATGTGTAGTAAGGTGTATTGTATTTGGAGAATGTGGCCTCAGAATGATGTACCTACGAATATACACACTCGCACACATACACACATTTGCCAAGACTCAGAGGGTAACCTATGCCTATCTACCAATTTGTAGAACAGTGTTATGCTGGTACTGCAAGCTCCAGGTAGCCTATAGGGTGAAGAGTGTAGCAAGGTACATTTAATGTCAATTACAGCAGCAGCCATTTCTAACTATGGCAATGGAGGGTGTAGTGGGTGAGAAAGCCGTAAGGGTATTATCAACTACAAGTTTACAAACACATAGAGACTGTTATTCTCAGTAATGCACATTGACACATTTGTCAATACTGGGTTCCAAAGGTGCAGGGGGTCCTAGGTGTGTACAAGGCTAATGTCCGTGGACAGATGAGAAGAGCAGGGGATGTGGGTACACTAGTATCATGCCCCCTGACATTTGTCAGCAGGCCATCTATCAACTGATGCCACTTGAGTGATCCCCAGGGTGACAGTTAAACATAACATCCAATCATCTGGTTTTCTCTTGCAAAGGGCCAGTGAGGTGCTCCAACTGACGTGTATGCAACATATATTACAATAACATGGTCAGTGTCTGGGTTGGAGACCTGTACCCAAGCATGTTCTGTTGACTGTGGTGGTCTAGTTGAGGTATCCATGGCATGTGGTCCATACAGGATGGGGTTTCACAGTATATGGACTGTGTGAACAAAACTATCATCATATGTGCCACTCACACACTAACCCTACATATACTGGCCCAATGCAAAGTGTAGTCTGATGCCTGACTGTATGATGGGGCATGTTTCAGTCTGGCCCTACAAACATATATGCTGATAGGGTACCGTAAACTGGAGCAGCATGCAACGTCAGACAGAAAAGGACTGAGAAGAATGACAACTACCACAGTCTGTACACAGGCCAAGTAACATATTCACAATACACACTCTGCCAACAATCACCATAAGTACACAGACCTCACTACTGTACAGACTACAACAAGAATGTCCAGGTTTTGTTCTCAAATGTAAGGCCTACTATACATAACATGCCTAGCAGTCTGATATCTCACGGGCTTGTTATCAGGTATGATGTCAGTAAATAATGATATACTTTACATATGCACCTCTTACTGCAAGACATATGGACAAAGGGGACAGACTTGGGAGACAGAGGCACAAACACGGGGCCAATATTGACATATTGCTGTGATAAACTGAGAAAGTTCCTGGTGTAACAGGGTTTGGTGTGACATATCTCTTCTGAGGGATATGAAGTCAGTAACTCACATGGATGTCACCATGTACTGACTGCAATCATCAGAGTATGCTACTGCATTTCTAAAGATAGGAAATGTGTGAGTAACGCACCACATGTAAGACTCCAAACTCTGGCCAGTCTGCAGATAGCTGTACAGCTGAGAGTTTCCTCAACCATATAAAACGGTCATGCCAGACTTTAAATCATGTAGAACAGCCCTATCCACACAAACCATGTTAAACCAGCACTACTTCAAATGTAGAACAGCAATACTTATATTCTTTCCCATGTCTGGAACACCCCCCTCCTGTCTGTTGGCCTGACTCCATAGTGTATGTTGTAATAGATATTTCCAACTACCTTCTGTGATGCTGTTTGTCAGACACCCAAATGAAGTCCTGCTCGCAGTGAAGGAAAAGGGCCAACACCCAAATTAAGTGCTTAGTTATAGGCATGTGTTTCCATGCAATTGGCTGTAGGAATTATACCACAGCTTTTCTACATGCAATTAGCAAGTGAGGGACTGCAATTCATGCACAGGTCATCAGCTGATCATGAGCATTACTTTCAAAACTCGAGCTGCTGTCTATGCAAAACAGATGCACTTTTCCACATCCACATCAGAGCCACAAGGGCGGGAGACTTAAACCTCGACACGGCTATTAATAGGACGCGCTGGAGGGATAGATTCATCACCCAAAGACTCCCTATGCTGTGGAATAAAATCCCGGTATATGTGAGGCAGAGCACCTCGCTGGCCTTGTTCAAGAGAAATCTTGACCAATGGATGGGAGATCGCAGATATACCCCAGGGATTACCTCAGTGTCACTGCTCAACAGAGGCACAGCAAAATAATGGGTATAGTTCCCCATACTAAAGGGGTGGCGTAAGCCACAAAACTATGGGCTAGGCTTGTAAATGCCCTCGGGCAGATAGCCTAGTATGAACCTATGAACCTATGAACTAGACAGAGAGAGAGAGAGAGAGACAGAGACAGAGACAGAGACAAAGTAAGAAAGGAAGGGAGTAAGACCCAAGGATGTTTGTGTATGATCCGTAGGTGGAGAGTGGTATCTGGGTTTTATAAGGGTTGCCTATATTGTTTACTAATCCATACTGTCACATAGTAATTGCACATGGCTGTACACATTTATGGCTGAGGACTGTCTATAACAACCTCTACAGTGTTTGAAAACTGTTGGCCTTGTAATGTGGACATTGGGACATATAGGGCCTCAATATAATGATGTAGAAAACCCACACTTCAATGGATCCTGTCATTATACAATCACCCCAACACCCACACAGGATTCTGATGACACACACACAAACTCACACTTACCAGTACTGAGTTTCAAACCCCTACCTGACTATGCAGTGCTATTACAGTGTTACACAGTTATTGCACAGGCCACAGAGCTTACATGTTGGAGAGCTGTCCAAAGGTATCTTTGAAGGTGAGTGACATCAGCAGCAGTGCTAAAGGAGAGGTAAGGGAAGTGTAGTAAGTGTGAATGTCCACAAAAGCAGGTGTCAACAAAGACACACACACACATACACACACACACACACACACACACACACACACACACACACACACACACACACACACACACACACAGGGAAACACACACATTATCAAGTTGGCAAGATCAGGATTAGAACTCCCACCTAACTAGTTTGTTACACTACAGTATTACAGTTATTGCAAGCATCACAGAGCTTATATGGCTGAAACATGGCCAAAGGGTTATTTCAAGGGGAATGACATGAGCAGACGTGCTAAAGTGCGGCAATGGGAGGTGTATTGAGTGTGAATGGCTTCAAAATCATTAATCTCCACACACACACACACACACACACACACACACACACACACACACACACACACACACAGACACTTGCCAGTACTGAGATGCATTGATTCATTGCTTCACAGGTGTGTAGTAGGTGGATGGGCCTGAAGGCTGTACAAGGCTAGTCAAAGGGGAATACCTTGGCATCAGGCCACATGACAATTGTCTCCAGTGTGGCTCAGGGGTGCAGTTCCTGGAGTGGTCCCCAGGGGTGGGTATTGTATTCACCATCCACTCATCTGGGTTACTATTGTGGGTGCTAGTGATGTGCACTGCTTCCCATGTATGTGATCTATATTCCATAACATGGACAGTATCTGGGTTGTGCACATTTCCCACATGCATGTTCTTTGATGTGTGAAAGTGTACTTTAGGTCTCTGGGGCATGTTGTGTGAACAGATAGATATCTTCTGATGTAGCATTCCTGACCTCATTTGATGAGACCTGACGATAGAACTGAGGTCGTGCTTGCACCTACATTGACAGCATGATACAGGTATTCAGTGGAGTTAATGGTGTCTGTCCATACAGGGCATGTGTATAAGGCATGGTATTCCCTTTGTGGGTTACATTTACAGACTCAACAGTTGTTGCAAGCTTCCAGTGGAGAACATAGCAAAAGGGCCACTGTAAGCATTTATTTGCCTACTGCGGTGATGGAACAGGGTGCCATGTCCTTTTACTTGCCGGATAACGCACAGTCAGGAGATGTAACACATCACAGTACTTTCTGAGATCAGAGAACACTCTCCACTGCCATCACACCGTGGTTACTATCTATGAGTCAATATGCAGGAAACTATCAATATAGTGGTTGTTGCCTAGCCAAGTGTGTTTGTGTATGAGACATGGGTGGAGAGTGTTCTCTGAGTAATAGAAAGGTTGCCTATATTGTTCACCGATCTATAATGTCACATGTAGGGCTATGGATTGTCTACACCAGCCTCTTTGTTTGGCATCTGTTGTCCTTGTAAGGTGGACATTGTGACATATACTAGGTCCTCAATATAATAATTTAGCAAAACGCGCCCCACAATGGATCCTGTTATTACACAATCACAGCAAGCTCCACACAGGATACTGATAACAGACACGCCCTTGCCAGTACTGAGATTCAAACCCCTACCTAGCTATGTATTGCTACTATAGTGTACCACATTAATCGCATGTGCCACGGAGCTTATAGGATGGATGTTGTCCCAAGGTACTTCTAAGGTGATGAACATCACCAGCCCTTGTATATACTGGCATTGGGTGATGTAGTGAGTGAGAGATCCCAAAAATAATTTTACCCTAAACACATTTACATTTGCCAGTGGTGAGGTTCAAACCTCTATCTAACAATATTTACAGACTAATTTTGTTACACATTTACCACATGTACCACTGACCTGACATGGTTTAGGGTTGGCAACAGGTACTTCTAATGTGGATGACATCTGCAGGACTGCTAAAGTCAGGCTCTGAGATGTGTACTGGGTGTAAATGCGGCCAACATGTTTGGGGTACACACATACATATGTACACACACAAACACTTGCCACAGATGAGATTCAAACCCATACCTGTGTACTTACTGCTACTACATTTTTCCACATTTATGGCACGTGCCATGGAGCTTACATGTCGGAGAGCTCTCCACAGGTATCTTTGAACATCAGCAGCAGTGCTAATGGAGGGGTAAAGGGAGAGCAGTAAGTACAAAGGTCCATAATATCAGGTATTATCAAAGACACACACAGAGTTTCACAGTTGCCATGTCTGGGATTAGAACTCATCCCTAACTAGTATGATACACTACAGCATTATGCAGTTATCGCAAGTGTCATGGAGCTTATATGGCTGGCCCTTGTCCAAAGGGGTATTTCAAGGTGACTGACATCAGCAGACTTGCTAAAGTAGGGCAATGGGAGGTGTAGTGACTGTGAATGGCCTCAAAATCACCCCCCCCACACACACACACACACACACACACACACACACACACACACACACACACACACACACACACAGAGTTTCACAGTTGCCATGTCTGGGATTAGAACTCCTACCTAACTAGTATGTGACACTATAGCATTATGCAGTTATCACAAGCGCCATGGAGCTTATGGGGCTGGTCTTTGTCCAAAGGGGCATTTCAAGGTAACTGACATCAGCCATCTTGCTAAAATAGGGCAATCAGAGGTGTAGTGACTGTGAATGGCCTCAAAATCATTCATCTCCACACACACACACACACACACACACACACACACACACACACACACACACACACACACACACACATACACACACACAGTTTCACAGTTGCCGTATCTGGGATTAGAACTCCTACCTAGCTAGTATGTTTCACTACAGCATTACGCAGTTATTGCAAGTGCCACAGAGCTTATGGGCTGAAACCTGGCCATAGGGTTATTTCAAGGTGACTGACATCAGTATGAGTGCTAACATGGGCAATGGGAAGTACAGTGTGTGTGAATGGGCCATAAACCATTCCTCTGGAAACACACACACAACTTTACATTTGACAGGACTGGGTATACAAATGCTAGATGAATGTTGCACAGTTATCACAAGCACCACAGACACTATAGGGCTAAGGGCTACCAAAAGCAATGTCTACAGTGATTGACATTGGCACATCATGTGATATTGGCCAATTGGATCTGTGGTGGGTGGGACAGGCCTCATGATGGAAATCTCTCTGTCACTGTCTGTCTCTCTCTTCCCCACATCTCTGTGTGTGTATGTTTCACCTATTATAGTGTGTTGGCCTTGGATATGTGTGAGTATTCCTATCCAATGTGTGTGCAAAGCATGAATGTTGTGCAATGTGGTGTGTGTTCACAGACATATGCGACTGACATATATATATAGTCCACTGTTGTCAGACATGGGCTTCATTTCTCTGAGTGTAGGAGCATGCCCAGTATGACCTTCTGTAATGAGTGTAAGAATCCATTCTAGGTAGGTTGCACTCCAGTCCAGGATTTGGTGTTCTACACCTACAGCTAGTGACCTGGTTCTGCAGGATATCTGTAGATAGGTTGATAATATGGAGTCACAATGGGCAAAAGATAGTGAGATACTGTAACTATTGTGTCTGTGCTGCTTGTGTTACATGGTTAGTGTTAGCAGAGATATTTCTACATATGTACTCTTTTACACTGTGTTGTATTATGTCATCAACTACTGACAGATATACTTATTTGCTCACAGTTATTTTCTAGGAAATACAAGATGCATGTAGCTGTGTCCAGTATTGTGGTCTGCAGCCTACATATTCTTGCACACTCATGCCATTCTGGAGGGATAGCTGCAGACACTTGCTGATGGGTCTGTGTAAAGGGTCCAGCACCTTGGTACTGTGGTGGCTGAGGATCCCCTGCTTGTACATATATTGATGTAACAGAATGGCCATATCCTGCTGTGGGCATACCGCTCAGCTGTACAGATTCACCCAGGTTACCCAGAGGCAGGGCTCATATATCTGGTCAGTTCCCCTTCACATTGTGGTTTACAAGCAGGTTTGTAGCCACCTATTACTGGGTTTGCAGGCAGGCATAGTATGGGCACACATCAGAGTTTCAGACTTCAAAGACTCCATGATGTCCATGCTTCTACATCCCCACTCTGTTATTCTATCCTCTTCCTAACATTATGCGAGATATCTTGGAAGTATCCCTATAGTTGTCCCTTCATCCCAGCAGTATTTAGGGGTTGGTCCACAGTTCATGCAGTAGGACATGGTGGGCATGCTACTGGGATTTGTCAACATGGCCTTGCATTTGTGTTCTGTGGATTGTGTTATGTTGTTAGTTGGTACCCCATGAGATAACATACATTGGCAGTATGGGTAAGGCACAGGCCTTTGACAGAGGACTGTAAGGCATTTGGTAGTGATGCAGGCCATCTGTAGCAGGCCAGTGCATTCTGTCACTCCTACATTCTCAACTTGTGAGCCACTGGATTCTCCTGGGGTGACAGGCTAAGTCTGTGAGGTGTTAATGGCAGCAGTTCCTGTCCATATTAATCCATTGGTCTGGATGCTGGCAGGGTGCTGCTTACGGCTAGAGACACACCTGCATGGGACACCTCTTCAGCATGCTGCATTCTGTGGGTATTCCCATACAAAAGTGGGGGTCATACTGTACTCATTCCCAACAGCAGGGGATATGACCTGTGATAAACCTGTGGCTGATGGTGGGGTGAGCTGAGTGAATGTGTGATATGGAAGCTTCTTGCAGCTGGCTCACAGATATACCTGGGACATTCCCCTTATGCTGCCTTGTGTGGTGACATAGGCAGTCTTTCATTACTTCATAAAGGTGCTTTTGTGGTCTGCCAGTGACTGGCCAGACTGCATCAGTATTTCATACTACACAGACAACTAATGTGCTGCTAACCTGTATGTACAATTCCAAAGGTATGTGCATTTGACAGTTACATTTTATATACTCTATCTAGGGTACTTCCACCTGTGTACTGTGTGTATGTCTGTGCCCACATTCATGGCATGTCCATCTTTCAGATGGTGACAGATACTGACATCTGGACAGTAAGTATGGATGACTGCTGAATTGGGTATTGCTGGGATGCACTGTGGTTGGCATTGCAGTTGTCAGAACATGGCCCTGTAATCAACAGTACTGGCCATAGGCCACCAAGACACAACCCTCCATGCTGACATGCTGACCACTTCCACACAATATAGAACAAACAACAACCTAATATACAAACCCCTGCATATTGTACACATGCAACAATCTATCCTGTAAATTGGGCAGGCTCATGTAATCTGTGCTCCACTGTTATTAAACCCATACGTACATGTTACTGCATTTCTACATAGGATTGGGGGGGGGGCACACCTGACAACTGTAAACATTTGCTATGACATTACTGGTATTTCAGGTACTCTGTTAGTTTCCATTTTGTTTTGTATTCTGACCTATCATGCAGACTAGAGGCATATCAGTAGAGTACAGATCTTAGGTTTTATTGACCTGCATTTCAGTTTCAGATTTCTTACCCTTCAGAACTAACATACAGCTGGCAGACCTGTTGCAGGCTGTCTGTGTAGGTCTGGAGGGGGCTGTTCACCATTGCCATCAATTGGAGGCCTTAGCTCAGCCTTTCTTTATGGTCATCTATACCTGTCCTGCTGGCTGAGGCTGGTGTTGGGTATGTGAGCCTCACTGACATGCATGTGTGTGTCCTAAGGACACACATTTGGGCCACCACATGTACTGAAGTATGTTTTGTCACCTTGTCTAGTACTGCCTACTTTGTTGACACCAGTATTTGTTATGGATTTCATGCTGCCCATATAGGTGTCCACTATTTGCTGCCATCCCATTTAGCCACCTGATTCCCTTGCATCCTCACATCCATACCATAGATACAACTAGCAGATCCATTCAGCAATTGATAGGAAGCGTGACTTCCCTTGTGGCTGTGCCAGTATTGAGGATGGTGCTGGAGGGCTGACTATGTCAGATGCACATAGTACACTCCCTACACATAGTAAAGCACAGATGGTGTCATGTTTGGCATCCCTTTAACTGTATGTGCAAGTCAGAGAGAGGTGTCATTCCCTGGATCCCTAGCATGTCAGTGTATGTGATATGCATTACCTCTTTGCCAAAACCTGGGCATACTGGGCACACCTCCTTCTGCCTACATGGGCAGGCTCAGGTTGTTCCTCCTCTGAGCCCCTCTGTGCCTGTGATGGCCTTGGCAATGGTGGGGGGCTGTGTGACTCTGCCCTGTGCTGTTCCTACTGCAGCTGTTTCCACAGGCTCATATTGTGTAGCATGGCACATACAATGAAAATTTGGGTACATGTAGCTGGAGAGTACTGCAAGCCTCCACTGGATATGTCCAGGCACCGGAACCGTGACTTGAGCATCCCAAACACACACTCTATTATGATTCTGGTTTGTGCATGTGCCTCAATATGGAGTTCTTGTCTGGGTGTGTGAGCATTTCTGATGGGTGTCATCAGCCATGGCTCCAGTACGTAACCAGCATCTCCCACTAGGTGGCCATATGGGATGTCCCCAATGGCAAATTTCTGGTAGAGCTGTGTCATATGCCAGATGTGGGTGTCGTGATAGCTTCCAGGGCTACCAGCACACACATTCAAGATAATGCCCTGGGCATCGCACATGACCTGGCAGTTGATGGAAGGGAAGCCCTTGCGGTTTATTTAGACCCTACCCTGCTTGCCGGGTGGTGCTTTGATGTGTATGTGCATGCAGTCTATAGTACCCACTACCACAGGGTATTCTGCTATTTGGTGGAAGAGACGCACATTGCTGGTCAACGCCTCACAGGTGTTGAGGAAATATATGTGCTCACTGGCATGTGATGACACACCATCCAGGAACTGGTGGAGTACCCTGGATGCTGATGTCTATGAGATCCCCAAGATATCCACTGTTGGCCTTTGGAAGGTACCTGTGGCTAGTATTCTTAACCCTACACATACCTTGGTATCCACTGGAATGGGCTTCCCTCTGTTGGTTCTGTGTGTGAGGCGTGGCTGGCACAGCTCAACAATCTGCTGTAAAATGTCCCTGTCCACCCTAGAGCGCTCCACTATCTTCAGCTCATGTAGCCCCTGGTAGGATACCCTAGGTCAGTACACTCTTCCCCTCCTCCTCACTATGGGTTGGTCATCAGCATTCACATCTTCACCACCCTCAGTCTCTTCCACATATTAATGTATGAGAGCAACAGCAGCCCCTAACATTTCATAGTTTCATAGTTTAGTACTAGGCTATCTGCCCTGGGGCATTTATAAGCCTAGCCATAGTGATGTGGCTTTCGCCACCCCATGTAATGGTACAAAAGTGTACAGAATAGATTTAGAATACTGTGCCTCTGTCTAGTAGTGACACAGTGAAGACCCCCTTACATAATAGAATTAGTTTACTGTGCCTCTGTCTAGTAATGAAACAGAGATGACCCCCGGGGTAAACCTACGATCTCCAATCCACTCGTCAAGATTTCTCTTGAAGACAGTCAGTGAGGAGCTCTGCCTAACATGAACTGGGATTCTGTTACAGAGTATGGGAAGCCTCTGAGTTATGAATCTGTCCCTCCAGCATGTCCTATTCATATTTGTGCTGAGGTTTAAATCTTTAGCTCTCGTGGTTCTGATGGATTTGGATTTTTTGAGGTGGAGCATGTCCACCAATTCCTGGTTGGACATGGCCTTGTACATCAGGCACAGATCACCTCTGAGTAGGCGGTATGCTACTGAATAGAGCTGGAGTTTCTTTAGTCTGGCAGCATATGACATATGTTGGAGACCCTTGATCCTCTTGGTGAGGTACTTTTGGGGTCTCTCCAGCTGTTGCAAGTGCCGGGTGAGGTACATACCAAATGGGGCTTTGTACTCAATCATGGGCCTGATAAGGGAGGAGTACAGGGGTACAATGACCTCCTTTGATCTGGATGTGAATCCCTTCATGATAAGGTGGGCAAGGTAGAAAGTCTTTTTAACCACTTTGGCAACGTGGGTGTCAAATGAGAGGTCACTATCGACTTGGATCCCCAGGTCTCTGATTACTTTTTCCGTACTCAGTGGGTTACTGTCTATGTGATAATTTGTGGGTACTTTGTTTTTCCCAAAGGGGATGACAATACATTGTTTGGCATTTAGTTTAAGGCCATGACTCCGGCACCAGTTGTCCGTTTCAGTGAGGCCTTTCTGTAGGATGTATGTGTCAGCTGGTGTATCGACTATGGCGCCTAGTTTGCAGTCATCTGTGAACTTTATCAGCCACAACCCTGCCATGTTTGCTTTCACATCTGAGAAATAAATGCCGAACAAGAGGGGTCCCAGGACAGAGCCCAGTGGGACACCACTTGTGACTGGCTTTGAGTCTGACATGGCTCCAGCGATTTTGACTTTATGGGTTCTATTCTTTAGCCAATTTGCAATCCATCTTGTGACATATGGATTTACATTTAAGTTGTTGAGCTTATCTATGATGCCTGAGTGGGGTATTGTGTCGAAAGCTTTAGCCAAGTCCAGGTAGGCTGTATGGACTGCTTTGCCCTCGTCAATGGCTCTAGTGACTGTTTCGAAAAAGTCATCCAGGTTCAAAAGGCAGGATCTGCCTTTTACAAAGCCGAACTGGGTGGGATCAAGTGTCTGTAGGTCCCCAATGTCTCTGTTTATGAGTTCCATAATGATTCTTTCCATAGCTTTGCAGACCAGGCTGGTTAAGCTTATGGGGTGGTAGTTACCAGGGTCTGTAGAGGTGCCTCCTTTGTGGAGTGGGACCACTGTTGCTGTATGCCAGTGTTCAGGTACATATCCTTTAGTAAGGCTAAGGTTAAATAGCATTTTTATGTGTGGGTTTAGCTCCTCTTGGAGTTCACGTAGCACGCAACCCAGGATACAGTTAGGTCCCATCGATGCTGTGTTTTTAGCTTTGCTGAGAGCGGTTCTCACCTGGACATCTGAGATGACAGGGATGTTACATTCAGCTGGGATAAGTATTTCCTCTTTTGGGGGTGAGGGAGGGGAGAAATTTGCACTGAACCTGTCTGCCAAAATGTTGGCAACATCTGTGGGTTCAGTGTATTTTTTGTCATTGTGAACTAACTCTGAGCATATCTGAGGGTTTCCGCCCAGGTTTCTAACATAGCAGAAGAAGGCCTTGTGGTTATCTTTAGTGTCCATAGTGATTTTTCTCTCAAAGTTGGCCTTGGATGTTTTTATGACAGAACGTAGCTTTCTACTAGTGCTGATCAGAGATGCCTTCTCTTTATGGGATTTTGCTCTGACATGCAGTAGCTTCCTTCTTTTGTTATACAATTTGTTTATGGCTGGGGTCCACCAGACAGGACGCCTGCCCTTGGTGGAGAGGGTCTTGGTTTTATTTGGGATTGCATGATCCATGCATTCTTGGAGATGTCCATAGAAAGCATTTGTGAAGGATTCAGCATTGTGGGATGTGGTTTCCACTGGCCCAGTGGGCTTAAAGGATACCATCTCAGTCTTAAGAAGTGTAAAGTCGGCTTTTGGGAAGTTTTTCACTGTAGTCCTTTGTGTTGGGGGTGGAGGTGGGATATGTATATCCAGGGTGATTAGTTTGTGGTCAGATTTCACTAGTGAGGGGTATACTTCCAGTGTGGAGCACTTTGTCCCCATGTTTGTGATGATCAGGTCTAGTATATTATCTCCCCTTGTGGGAGAGGTGACTAGCTGTTCCATTGCATTTGAATTTATGAATTCCAGGAACCTTTGGGCTAGGGTGTTAGGGCTAGAATAATGCACCCAGTCTATGTTAGGGTAGTTGAAGTCTCCCAATATGATGGTGTTTGGTGAGACATTCATATCCTCCAATGTCTTCAGGAAGGCTGAATGGGGTTCCTGAGATTGGGAGGGTGGTCTGTAACATGCTACCAGTTGTATAGCAGTTTTGCCTACGGTTAGTTGCACCTGGATGGTCTCTGATGCTTCATGTGTTGCCACTAACCTGGAGGTGTGGGTGTCCTTGATGAATATGGATACTCCCCCTCCCTTTTTGGTTTGGCCCGAGTTTTGGGGCCGAAAAGCATGGTACGAGGTATAGCCTGGTAGCACTGGGGTGCTCTTAGAAGCCTTGAACCAGGTTTCAGTGACTGCACAGACATCAATGTTCTCCATACTGAGGAGTGCTTCGAGAGCTGCATCTTGAGATTTAGACATCTGGCGTTGAGCAGCATTACCCTTAATTTTCTTCCATTTTTGTTTTCTAAGGAGGTGGGTTTGTCTTTTGAGCCTTGCCTAAAAAGGCACTATGGGGGTGGCAAGAGCCTTAGCCAATATCCAGAAGCCCAGTGGTGACAGATGCAAGCCGTCCCTTGTGAAGCAGCATGGCTTGTCCAGCATGTCATCCCAAGCAGACAGACATTGGATCCCCCTAGAATGACACCAGTAATTGAGCCAATTATTAAAGCTGATCATCTTGTCTTTGTATTGTGGCATCATTCTTGGTGAGGGCAAGATGCTACTCAGTGTCAGGGTCATACCAGCCTGGGCTACATAATCAGAGAGCTCCTCTATGTCTCTTTTCATGTAGTCCAGGGCGGTACGTCTCAGGTCATTCATGCCGGCATGGACAATGACGGAGTCATATTTGTACTTGCTTTGGAGTGACCTGAGTGCGTGTGTTATGTGGCGGATCCTAGCTCCTTATAGGCAGCTCACCGTTACCATCTCCTTGTTTAGCCTGGTAAGCGGAACGTCAGTGTGTCTGACTATAGAGTCACCTATTACTAGTGTATCAGGCATAGTGTTTGGCCTTAAGGTCTGTGATTGTTTGACACACTGATTTATTGAAGTATGTGTTGCATGTGTTGTGTTTTGAGGTGGTGGATTTTTGGGTGTCTGCTTTGGGAGCCTCTGTTGTTTTGGTAAGTTTTCTGTTAGCGCCTCCGTGTATGTCTTTGTGTTATTATGTGTTTGGTTTGCAGTTGTGGTAGGTCTATGTGGGACTGGGTTTGCTGTGTGTGTGGTTACCTTCTCCTCCTGTCTGGTCTTGCCAGTCCTGAGTTGAGAGAGTTCAGCCTCCAGTTTGGCTATATAGTTGCATCTCTCACATGTATTTGTGTTTGTTGGGAGGAGAAGAGGGTTGTCTGTGTACATGAGACAATTGTAGCATTGTCTCAAGATTCCCAGATTAACCAGCTGAACCGGAGAGGATGCTAGTGATCTACCACTCGACATGCTAGAATATTATAAGGGAGTGCTGTGCCTTTAAGGGAAGTGGGTACTCACAGGGGTGGTAGGTGGATGTAGTGCTTTCTTTAGTTTGAGAGTCCTTACTTAGAAGAGAGGTTTTGAGAACAAGTGCTAGGCTTATAATAAAGCGAGTAGACTGATTATTATAAGAGTAGAGCTTTCTTAAGGGAAAATTTGAAGATCAGACTTGGCGGAGCCAGAAAAAGTTTAACCTTGTTTAACCAGCGCTGCACTATGCGCACAATTCCGCAAAGCCACGCAAACACGGGTTTTAAACAGGGAACTTTAAAAAGAGCTAGAAGTGGTCCAAAACAACCAATTGCTACAAGCTCTTGTGCTGAGGTCACTCCTTCAGGGACAGATAGGCTGCTCAAGGCTCCCCACTCCCACTGGTGAGCAAAGAAACTTCCTTCTATCCAAGTAAGGCAATGGACAACACAGGAACTACACCACAGCCCAAAATACAGCAAAGCCTGTATACTGGTCTAAACTAGTCGAGGAGAGGCAGGAAAACAAGGATATTTTTTTTGTTTTTTTTGTTTTTGAGATAGAAAGCACACAGAAATGCAGTAAACAGTAATAAATCAGTTACACAGGCTAGCACACTTTAGTGGGCAGCCTCAACAGTTAAATTTAACAAACAAACAAACAAACTTTCGACCGATTTTCGACCAAATGTAACTTTAAGTGCAGATAATATATAACGCAACAATCAGCTAAAAAAAAGGTTAAGCTTGTTTAAAGTAAGCAAGAGAAGGTATTTTAGGTAAAAAACAGCAAAAATTACTTAAATCAGGAAAGTAGTCACTTTTCTCAGTTCTCTGCTGCTAGGACCACTCTGCAGGACCACGAGGAGCTGTTTCTGAGTAGTATAGCCAGAAAAAAACGCTCAGAGGCGGATTTTAAACAGGGAACTTCAAAAGAGCTAGAAATGGTCCAAAACAACCAATTACTACAAGCTCTTGTGCTGAGGTCACTCCTTCAGGGACAGATAGGCTGCTCAAGGCTCCCCACTCCCACTGGTGAGCAAAGAAACTTCCTTCTATCCAAGTAAGGCAATGGACAACACAGGAACTACACCACAGCCCAGAATACAGCAAAGCCTGTATACTGGTCTAAACTAGTCGAGGAGAGGTGGGAAAACAAGGATTTTTTTTTTGTTTTTTTGTTTTTGAAATAAAAAGCACACAGAAATTCAGTAAACAGTAATAAATCAGTTACACAGACTAGCACACTTTAGTGGGCAGCCTCAACAGTTAAATTTAACAAACAAACAAACAAACTTTCGACCAATTTTCAACCAAAAGTAACTTTAAGTGCAGATAATATATAATGCAACAAACAGCTAAAAAAAACAGATTAAGCTTGTTTAAAGTAAGCAAGAGAAGGTATTTTAGGTAAAAAACAACAAAAAATACTTAAATCAGGAAAGTAGTCGCATTTCTCAGTTCTCTGCTGCTAGGACCACTCTGCAGGACCACGAGGAGCTGTTTCTGAGTAGTATAGCCAGAAAAAAATGCTCACAGGCGGATTTTAAACAGGGAACTTCAAAAGAGCTAGAAATGGTCCAAAACAGCCAATTACTACAAGCTCTTGTGCTGAGGTCACTCCTTCAGGGACAAATAGGCTGCTCAAGGCTCCCCACTCCCACTGGTGAGCAAAGAAACTTCCTTTTATCCAAGTAAGGCAATGGACAACACAGGACTACACCACAGCCCAGAATACAGCAAAGCCTGTATACTGGTCTAAACTAGTCGAGGAGAGGTGGGAAAACAAGGATTTTTTGGGGGGGGGTTTTTTGTTTTTGAGCTAGAAAACACACATAAATGCTGTAAACAGTAATAAATCAGTTACACAGACTAGCACACTTTAGTGGGCAGCCTCAACAGTTAAATTTAACAAACAAACAAACAAACTTTCGACCAATTTTCGACCAAATGTAACTTTAAGTGCAGATAATATATAATGCAACAAACAGCTAAAAAAACAGTTTAAGCTTGTTTAAAGTAAGCAAGAGAAGGCATTTTAGGTAAAAACAGCAAAAAATACTTAAATCAGGAAAGTAGTTTCTTTTCTAAGTTCTCTGCTGCTAGGACCACCCTGCAGGAACACGAGGAGCTGTTTCTGAGTAGTATAGCCAGAAAAAAATGCTTAGAGGAGGATTTTAAACAGGGAACTTCAAAAGAGCTAGAAATGGTCCAAAACAACTAATTACTACAAGCTCTTGTGCTGAGGTCACGGACAGATAGGCTGCTCAAGGCTCCCCTCTCCCACTGGTGAGCAAAGAAACTTCTTTCTATCCAAGTAAGGCAATGGACAACACAGGAACTACACCACAGCCCAGAATACAGCAAAGCCTGTATACTGGTCTAAACTAGTCGAGGAGAGGCGGGAAAACAAGGATATTGTTTTTGGGTTTTTTTTGTTTTTGAGATAGAAAGCACAGAAATGCAGTAAACAGTAATAAATCAGTTACACAGGCTAGCACACTTTAGTGGGCAGCCTCAACAGTTAAATTTAACAAACAAACAAACAAACTTTCGACCAATTCTTGACCAAATGTAACTTTAAGTGCAGATAATATATAATGCAACAAACAGCTAAAAAACAGTTTACACTTGTTTAAAGTAAGCAAGAGAAGGTATTTTAGGTAAAAAACAGCAAAAAATACTTAAATCGGGAAAGCAGTCACTTTTCTCAGTTCTCTGCTGCTAGGACCACTCTGCAGGACCACGAGGAGCTGTTTCTGAGTAGTATAGCCAGAAAAAAATGCTCAGAGGTGGATTTTAAACAGGGAACTTCAAAAGAGCTAGAAATGGTCCAAAACAACCAATTACTACAAACTCTTGTGCTGAGGTCACTCCTTCAAGGACAGATAGGCTGCTCAAGGCTCCCCACTCCCACTGGTGAGCAAAGAAACTTCCTTCTATCCAAGTAAGGCAATGGACAACACAGGAACTACACCACAGCCCAGAATACAGCAAAGCCTGTATACTGGTCTAAACTATTTGAGGAGAGGCGGAAAAACAAGGATATTTTTTTTGTTTTTTTTTGTTTTTGAGATAAAAAGCACACAGAAATGCAGTAAACAGTAATAAATCAGTTACACAGGCTAGCACACTTTAGTGGGCAGCCTCAACAATTAAATTTAATAAACAAACAAACAAACTTTCGACCAATTTTCGACCAAATGTAACTTTAAGTGCAGATAATATATAATGCAACACATAGCTAAAAAAACAGTTTAAGCTTGTTTAAAGTAAGCAAGAGAAGGTATTTTAGGTAAAAAAAAACAGCAAAAAATACTTAAATCAGGAAAGTAGTCGCTTTTCTCAGTTTTCTACTGCTAGGACCACTCTGCAGGACCACGAGGAGCTGTTTCTGAGTAGTACACTGGTGGTGTAGAGTATGTAGAAAAAAACAGAGTGAAAGGGTGAAAGGTGTTTGCATAGTTTACAGTAGTGTGCTGGGCTGGGCTGCTGCCTGTGTAATTGTCTGATTCTGATACATTTCACCTGCCAGCTATGCTAGTTCTCCTTGATTGCCTTCCTACTGCTGTTTTCCCTTCCCATTACCTTCCCTTTTAAGCCCCAAGGCATGGCGTGCATACTCAGTGCTCAGATGTGAACAGAGCTTCTAGTTCCTTTTTTTTTTTTTTGTTTTTTAAAACCCAGTGTGCGGCTTGCACACCAGTTTAGGCAATGTAAACACTGCTAGGCAGCCTTAGATACAACCCCCTTCCTTAGCTGTGCTTAGCTAAGGGCAAACATGGGCCACAGAGCTCCAATAAGATTACAGCATGCATGACACTTCCCCTTATGAGGTTATCTATCTCTTATACTTATACCATGGTGTTGCAGCACCTACATGGTTGGGTGCAAGCTAACACTTAGAGGAAATCTGTGATTTAGTATCAGTCCCCTCATTTACAAAAACAGAATGCTAATTCATAGTTACCACACTCACACTGAGCCTTCCCCCCTGGTGTATATTATGAAATTGAAAACCCGTTTGAGCGAATCGGTATTGAGCAACACGTATAGCGCAAACTACGGTAATGGCGAACGTTCAAAACCGCGAAACACAAAATGTCGAATTGTCATGGTTGGCCTGTCTGCAGTATAGCTCCGTAAGGTAAGTGTGCGATAGTTACAGACCTTAGGGTTAGGGTGCGAGTTAAGGTAAGTGCATAGATAGGTAATGTATGTAAGGTTTAGTGTAGGGTTAGAAGTAGGGTTTTGTCAAGTGTATGTTTGTGGATTATTTGTTTTGTTTGGGTATATGTCTGTAGGGTTATTGTGTGATAGTTACGGACCTTAGGATTAGGGTGCGGGTTAAGGTAAGTGCATAGATAGTAATGTATGTAAGGTTTAGTGTAGGGTTAGAAGTAGGGTTTGGTTAGTGTATGTATGTGTTTTATTTATTATGTTTTGGTATGTAGAGCATGGTGGTGTTGGCCGACTATGACGATTTGAGATTTGAAATTTCGCAGTTTAGGGGGTTCGGCATACTTGCGGTTCGGGCTATGTGTGTCAGTGTTGTGGTGTTCGCTCAAATGGGTTTTCAATTTCGTAATATAGACCCTTCCCCCCTTAGCAACCACTATTCCCTGGTATTGTTGTCTTATGCATGCCATTGACTATCATGGAAAAATGCTGATTTGGGTTTAAAAGCTTATTTCCAACTTTTTTCTTATTTTCAGCCCGATTTCGTTGGCGCACCGCTGCCCTATGCTTAAACTGCCAAAATAGGCCAAAAAAATAAATAAACAAAAGTTATTTGTTATAATTTTGCAACTATTTCCCATGCCAGTGGCCATACATTTGGCCATTGGCATGCCTACTACATTGAATACATGCTTTCTTTGGAGCTGTCATGCCTCCGTTTTGTAATTTTCAGAAATGCATTCGGTTAGTAACCAAATACATTTCTGCAGGTTACACTATTCCTGCACAAACGCCTGCCTACTTCCTGGATTGCTAATTCACCTCATTTGCATGTTTTTCACCAGCAAATGGGGTAATTAGCACAGAGCCGTGATGTCCATGCAAGAATAGTGTAGGGGCGCTCATGCACATCCCGGGAGATCGTTCCTAGATCGCTCGTCGGCCATATTCCTTGCAGCAGCTCTTGCACTATTCCTGCACACCGTGCAGAGCTTGTTGAATCCTGGAGTCTCTGATGTGCAATGTTGATTGTTTATATTACTTTATATATTAAGATGACCTAAATGTAGTATCAAAGATTTCTGTGACATTCAGAAAAACATCAGAAAATATTTTTCTTGTAAAGTATCAACACAATTACCATTATTAAAGCCCCCCACAAAAATAAATAAATAAATAAATAAATAAATAATACCCAAATCTGGACTGCTCTGCAGAAAGAGAAACAGGTGGCAAACCTATCAAGTAGGTGAACAGATACCATTTTTCTTCCTTTCCATAATAAAGACAGCAGAAATGTTTTAAAGCTCTCTGTCTTTTTTATAGCAGCCACTGTGTTCCTGATATCATTAGGACTAACTGCTTGTATAAGATTGTCAGCCGTATCTAACAGGGCAAACTACAGATTTATTTGTGTGTGGTATGTCATGTAGGCAGAGACAAATTCCTCTGCAAAGTAGGTAAGAAGTTAAGCTTACAAAAGTGTGTGAGCTTTGCCCTCCTTTGATTCTAAGGCAAGGAAATAAAAGTTTCATAAAATACAAGAAAGTTTCTGGTACTTATGCAACACTGGAACCATATTATAGGGAGAAACCCAACCTATGGGTTTAGGTAAATGGTAGGAGAAGGTGAAGTTTTCCCTTAAAGAATATTTGAAGTTGTATTCTTCATGCTTACTGCTATAACACAGCAGCTGCATTATAGCTTTTCCCTGTCAACCAGCCAATTTTCATCCCAGGTGAGTAGTGGCATGCTTGTAACAAAGATGTTTAAATTGTTCACCCAGATATCAGGTGGAATGTGGGTGACCTCCCAGTATTTATATTTGATTTACCTCACACTGAAATTAATCCTGCAGTTGTTTGCCTTAATTTCTTTCCGAACACTAAATCATCTGGTATAATACAAGCTGTAACAACTCACAAACAAACATAGGCAAAAGGCATAATTCACATGTATTGGCAAATGTTACATTTTAAACCAAAAAAGAGGGCACTGGACAGCCATCACCCGCAAAAGTTTTTAATGACACAGCAACTACAAAAGAACACTAGGCACAAATTAACGCTGAAATAAAAAAACAGTAGGTTTTTGTCCGTAACTTCATCAGAATTCAGATGATGTTACTGATGAAAACGTACTGTTTTTTGATTTCAGCGTTAATTTGTACCTAGTGTTCTTTTGTGGTTGCTGTGTCATTAAAAACCTTTGCGGGTGGCAGCTGTCCAGTGCTCTCTTTTTTGGTTTATAAATGTTACACTTTAGTTAGAATTTTCCTAGATATATTGCCTCCAGCTATTTGTGTGAAATAGGAGGAGGTTCTCTCAAGTATACAACTGAATTAAAATCTTTTCAACTTCCTAGTTTTGAGGTCACCTGAATGGAAAACCTATTTCAATATATTTCTTCTTGGACCTTATTGGTGAGGTGTTTTGTACCCCTCACGCCACGATGCCTAGTGAGTAGTCAGAGAAGTGGGTCTCCATCTTGGGGTTCAGTCTTATTGTCTCTGACTGTAATATGGTAGTTGTATTACATCTTTTCTGAGTAAACCAGTGACAGAGCTGGAAAAATGAAGGCCTGTCCTTGCAGTTATACTGACACCAACCAGGACAGCAAAAGACATCACAATGGAAACTTTAGCAGAAAGAATTGAACAGATGAAAGTCCACTTTCATGTTGCTATGTTCCTAAAAGAGGAACATGATATACTTTCTATGAGGCATACTCTAATTTTGAGTTGATTACTAGAAAGAGTGCAGTTTCAGATTATATAAGTATGTTTCAACTGAGATATAGCAGGATACTTAAATATAATAAGGTAAAACTAAATTCAGTACCTAGTAGAAGACAGTAGAAAGTTGTCAAATACCTCCTGTATAAATATAAAATGAATGGCATGTACTGAATTTAATTTTATCTCAATGAAGTCAACCTTAAAGAGCATTTTCAAAGAAAAGACTTCAGGCACTGCAGTGGGTAATAACATGTCAAGATACAACACATTACACAGAGCAAAAATGAAGCAGCAAGATGACTGGACTAAACTGCTTGGTAAGACTGCCACTACCTGGCACAAATCTGCTAGATAAGTAAGGTAGAAGAATCAGCTGTACTGTATATTCAGATATCTATCACTGGGTTAAAACTGTCTAAACAGAGATGATCAAGGTTAGATAAACCAGAACTGCAAAACATCCAATGATACAGAAGAATGCAAACATAACTTTGAGGAGATGGCTTCACATGAAGAGATCTTCTGTAGAAACTTTTGAATTAGCTGTGAGTAATGCTAGAAAACAATAAAGGCAGGGAGCAAATGCAAGTAAATTGCTTTATATTTATTGCTTTCATTCACAGACATAAAGTATTTTTTAGACCAAACCTGCACTGATTTGGATCTATTAAAAATCACGCAGTTTAGTGACACCAGTTCCTGCAACAACCTTGTTTAATATTACAACTGAAATAGCTTAAACAAGAAAATCATTTTTTCTAAAACAGTTCTTACAAATATATGTGTAATATTTTTTTAAATTATATTACTACTACAATGGTATAGTTAAAAAACAGTCCAATTTAGCACTTTAAATAAATTCAAGAATCTTGAATGAACTGAATCTTATCTGCCAACTGAATTCATGCCAGTCTCTAAAATTGATATATCTGCCTCCCATATCCCCTTTGATGAGTTCTAAAACAGAAAAAAAAATTAAGTTCAGTCACTGTTGACTGTTCCTATAAAGTACTCAAAGTATTTACTTTTATATGCCTAAGGCTTGGAAAACCTTTCAAGTGACTTTACACTTTCGCCCATATGAAAACAGCTACAAATCATAAACTTGAGTACAGTAAACCTCATGTTTTGTGTCACATGTATCACTGTCTTCAGCATCTACACTGCTCCTACTGATAGATTCATTAAATATGTTCAGTCTTGATGACATAAACCTACACTGGCAACAAACAAAACAGGGAAATGTCCATTGTCCTTACTGGAGCATTATCTAATTGGTATTATCCTACCTGCCCTCTCAAACATAGTTTTCAAATTGTTTGATCTTTTGTCCACAAATGCTGGTGCACCACCCACAATCTTACTCAATTTTTTATTCTCCTTTACCACATTCCAGTGCTTATTCACAATATCTTTTAATGCATGTGAATCTTGTATATTAAACCACAAGGAAGGGAATTATTTATAGTTTCAGATGATGGCTATGGATGAAAGGCATAAAATAAAAAAAATAAAAATTTTCAACTATCCATGCTTCCATGGACAGACTGCAAGAATTCCCCATTAGTTCAGGAAACAGGATGAACAAGGATGTTGACTGTTGTGAGATATGGATAAAGTATAGCAGATCTGACCTCAGATTTGTAATTAGCATGTTTCTGGTCATTTCAGTGCTGGAAGAATTACAAACACAAAGAAACTATCAAAAATGTAAAAAATATTAAATGTTAAGTTGTCAATCTCGCCTTCATTCTTGCTGGATGGGTTCGGCTCCGACTCGGCCAATACTAAAGCTCGAGAGCTAATTCCACCGGCTCGAGGCTCCCGTATATCCCACAATGCTAGGCGGTAACTATTCAGATATCGTTTGCCGCTATAGCTGACGAGGTGCTTTTCTACCGGCTCAGGCAGGTGAGTTAGACTTTTACCTTATTGGTACTTCTTAAACCCCCTTTTTTTGTTGTGATACCATAACTTTTTAGTTTAATTAAATATTTAGATAAATCGACCCCTGTTTGTGGAGTCTTTTTTCCCTTTCTTCCCTTATCTTGTAGGCTTTCAGCCCCTTCCCTTCCCCCAGTCCATTAGTGACTAAACTAGTTGTCTTCTTTTCTGTTAAAGGCTATGCTTTAGCCTTAATAATTTAATTTAATATTTTTTTCTGTAAAGGGTGTGTCTGTAGTGTGTTTGTGTTGTGTCAGGCACTCCTTTTTACAATGTCAAAAGACAAGGTCTCAGGCTTCAAGAAGTGTGACTCGTGCTGTCAGAAAATGACTCTGACAGACGGTCACACTTCTTGTGTGTATTGCCTGGGGCCTTTGCACCTGCAGGACTCTTGTGCTGTTTGTCATGGGTTTAGCCCTAGAGTCCTGCAGGAATGCAAGAATAAACTGATCTTGCGGGGCTTATTAAAGCCTGAAGGCCCCCCGACTCAGTCTGTGTTGGGGAAGCCTTCCAAAACTTCCACACAGTCGGCTCCGGTTCCAGAGTCGACTGCTGGAAAGACTAAGTCGGCTTCAACATTGGCTCCGGCTGGAGCCGATGTTTCTAAGCCTCATACTGTTACCTCAGCTCTGGCTGGAGCCGAGGCTGATAAAACTCCGTCGGCTCCGATACTTTTATCGGAGCCACAGTCTAGGAAGAGGTCCAGATCCCCCTCTATCGGCTCCGTGCATTCGGGGCCAGGATCCCCTCTTCTTTCGGAACGAAGCCATAAAACTCATTCCTCACGGTCTTCCAGGTTATCTGACCATGATTTGCAAAGGGTGGTGAGTAGACTTCTCAAGTCCTAGGCACTGGCCCAAATGCTGCATAGCCCGACTCACCAGTCAGTGGCTATTTCCGTTCCCCAATACATTCCTCCTCCGACTCCTTTGAGTTCGGAGCCAGGGCTTGTCGGAGCCATGACTGTCGGTGCGTCGGATCCGATACCTTCCATTTCAGCTCCGTTGTCTGCTCCGATCTCCTCTTTGGAGGGATCTCAGCGTCGGGCTTCCCTCGTCGGCTCCGGGGGGGCGAGTGGTATCGGACCCTTGTCCGACCCCGCTCTCCCTCTCGGGGCTTTGGTGTTGGTGAGTTCGGCTCCGACATCGGCTTTGGAGCTGTCCCTGTCAGTGCCGGGGGAGGTCCTTGTCTCTTCGGAGTGGGGGCCTCTGGCCTTGCCTGACAGGGGTGCCTTCGAGGTCATGCGGAGCGTGCTAGAACCAGGTTCTGCCCCACAGTCAGCTCCTTCAGCCCCTCCATCTACAGTGCCTGCGGTGATTTCTACTCACCCCCTTGTCTTAGACCACAGAGAGCCAACTCCTCAAGTTTCCCCATTGGGAATTTCTTCCGAGGCCTCTCCTGACCCTGCAGGAGATCCCCCAAGGAAGAGGCAGTGCAAGAGGAAGCACATTGACTCCCCTGAGTCTATCACCTCTGACACTGACTTAGAGGAATCTGAAGGTTCCCCTCGATCCCCCTCTGAGGATGTCTCCTTTGCTGACATCCTTGAGATCCTGAAACAGAGGGGGAACTGGCCAGCCCTTAACCCTTCGGAGGATGAGTCAGTGTATCTTGAGGCGTTTGGCTCTCACCCTTCTAACTCCTGGGTGTCCCCTCCCTTTGACCCCCTTATGGAAGTGGTGGCAAGGAAGGCTTGGATGGCTCCTGACTCAGTGGAACCCACCCCGAGGAGACCATCTAAATTTATTACTGCCCCCAGAGATAAAGATTTTTTATCCAAAGGTGTCCCTGTTGATGCCATGGTGGTGGCTGCGGCCACTAAGAAGGAGTTAGCTGATCCTTCTGTTCCTGTCCGTCCTCCTAATAAGGAATCTAGGACCATGGACAGGTACAGCAAGTGGATGTTCTCATCAGTGACCTTTTCAATGCGGTCGCTGAACTACTTATGCCACTTCACTCGTCTCCAGAGAGATTTACTCAAGGATATGGGTGAACTGATAAAGTGTCCTACAGCTGAGGGGTTCAAAGACACAATGAACTCCCAGTTGGCAACCCTGAATTCCATCGTTAACTCCTCCATGCGGCTGGTCTCATATGCAGCAGATGGGGCGAGTAGAGCCGCAGGCACAGGTGTTGCCTTACGACGTCACACCTGGATGCGGCTATGCAACTTTGCGGACCCTTTCAAGGCATCCTTCACCAATTCTCCCTTTGATGGATCATCCTTGTTTGGTCCACAGGTGAAGGATACATTGACCAGGTGCGAGGTAGAAGGTAAGACTCTCTCTGCTGTAGGAGTCCGTTTTTCTACCCCTTCTAGACCCTATCCCAAATGTCAAAGGGGAGGAAAGATGTGGTTCCGCAAACAATCCCAGGGAGTCTTATCTGACGCACAAGGCCGATTCCCCTCTAGAGGCAGAGGGGGGAATAATAGTAGACGCCGCCCTAGAGGCAGAGGAGGCCCGCAAAACTAGGGTAGCAGAGAAATGTTCTCTGACAAACCCTTTCAGCATCCCTGAGGGGCTGCCCGGCTGTCCACCTTCGGAGGCAGTCGGGGGAAGGTTATCCCTGTACCCAAAAGCCTGGCTTTCCCTTACTCAAGACAAATGGGTACAGTCGATCATATCCGTGGGTTACAAAATTCCCTTTATTCACATCCCAACCCAACCCAAAAGATCCTTTCCAGATGTTCCACCCGGTCTAAGGGAACAAGCAGCATTAGAAATTTCAAAGCTGCTATCAAAAAGAGCTATCCAATCAGTCCCGGCAGACCAGCAAGGATCCGGAATCTACTCCAAATTCTTTTTGGTACCAAAGAAAACAGGGGACTGGAGACCCATACTGGATCTCAGCTACTTAAACAAGTATGTCAGGAAAACAAAATTCCGGATGGTCACGCTACAGTCCATTCTACCCTTCTTGGGTCAGGACAATTGGATGTGCTCGATAGATCTTCAGGATGCGTACTACCACATCAAAATGAACAGACGCTCCAGGAGATACCTCCACTTCAGGCTGGTAGCCAGTCACTACCAATTCAGGGCCCTGCCCTTTGGTCTCACTACAGCCCCCCGTGTGTTCACCAAATGCATGGCAGTGGTCGCGGCTCACTTGAGACGTCAAGGATTCCAGGTGTTTCCATATTTGGACGACTGGCTCCTTACCGCCACCACCAGACATCAGCTTCTTCTATCCAGGGACTTCACCATCCAATCTTGCCAAGCTCTAGGCATTTCGATAAATTTTGAAAAATCTGCCTTGTCGCCTTGTCAATCTATTACCTTTATAGGCGCCACCTTAGACACACTCAATCTTTCAGCCAGACTCACAGAGCAGAGAGTGTCAGACATTTGGAACCAAGTTTCCCTTCTCTTACAATGCAACAAAGTCAAAGCCAGACTAGTTTTGAAGGTGCTAGGACTCATGGCAGCAGCTATTCCCCTTCTCCCCTTAGCTCGCTTTCACATGAGGATCCTCCAATGGATGCTGTTTACTCAATGGTCCTTTCAACAGCTCCCAATGTCCCATACCATATTGATAACTCAATCATGCAAGAATCAACTGTCTTGGTGGATCACATCACCTCAACTTCTCCGAGGAAGACCCTTCACTCCCCCCCCCCCAGTCGCCACATTGACAACAGATGCCTCCCTGATCGGGTGGGGGGGCATTATCAGGGCAGGACAGTCCAGGGCACGTGGCAACCTTTCGAGTGCCACTTGCACATAAACGTCTTAGAGATGAGAGCAGTGCTTTTAGCGTTGCAAGCCCTTCACGACTCTCTTCCCACTGGGACTATTGCAATTCAAACGGACAACATGTCCGTAGTGTGGTACATCAACAAACAAGGCGGAACCAGATCATACCCTTTATGTCGAGAGGCACTCAGACTTTGGCAATGGGCGATCTCTTCTCAGCGTTTTCTGATAGCAATGCACATTCCCGGGAAATCTAATGTTATTGCAGACAAATTGAGCAGAGCAATTCTCATGCCCCATGAGTGGTCTCTAAAGAAATCAGTTCTAGAGGAAGTATTCCTAAGATGGGGCCAGCCTTGCTGCAATCTTTTTGCTACTCCCCAAAACAGCAAGTGTCACGACTTCTTCACTCTTTTCCCGTTACCAGGCCATCCCACCAGAGACTCTCTAGTCCACGATTGGCCCCGGGGACTTCTATATGCCTTTCCCCCCTTTCCACTGATATCTCAACTAATTCAGAAAGCCATCGCCTTGAGAGTGACAATGATCCTCATTGCCCCTTACTGGCCTCGACAGATATGGTTTCCCTTTCTTCATCGTTACCTTTTGGAGCAGCCTTGGCATCTGGACCCAGTACCAGATCTGATAACCCACCAATCGGGTCAGCTGCACCAATCTCTGCCTTCTCTAAACCTCACAGCGTGGTTTCTCCGATTCCAACCTTAGCCAGGCTTCCCTCAATATCTCACTCGGTCCGAGATATCTTGATAGCCTCTCATAAATCTTCTACCCGGAAGATTTATAGTAGCAAATGGAAACGCTTTTCTTTTTGGGCAACATCAAAAAACATAGATCCCTTTACTGCACCTATCCAGTCTATTCTAGACTTTCTAGCAGAACTCTTTCATTTAGGATCTTCTGCATCTACCATTAGAGTTCAATTGGCTGCCATATCAAATATTCATGTTGGTGTTTCAGAGTCTAGCATCATGGCTCACAAACTCTGTAAAGCCTTTTTAAGGGGCGTATTTCTTCTCAAACCTCCAATCAAAGATCCCCCACCTCAATGGGATTTGAACTTGGTTCTGGCATCTTTAATTCTTCCCCCCTTCGAACCGGTGGCTTCATGTTCTCTGACATTGCTTTCTTGGAAGACACTTTTTCTGGTAGCTATAACTTCAGCGAGAAGGGTATCTGAACTCCATGCTCTGTGCAGTCATCCTCCTTACTTAGTGTTTCACAAAGACAGGGTATCCCTCCGTACTAATCCATCCTTTTTGCCTAAAGTTTCCTCTCAAACAAACCTAAACCAAATTATTGATCTCCCTGTCTTTTTCCCTAACTATTCAAGCAGGTCGGAACAAAAGCTACATTTTTTGGATGTTCATCGCCAACTTAGATATTACTTAGACAGGACTAAACAATTCAGGAAATCTAATCAAATGTTTCTGTCATATGCGGAAGGGAAATTGGGCCTTCCAGTTACTAAATTATCCCTCTCTAGATGGCTCACCTCTACAATTACCTTCATCTATGAGATCAGACATCAAAAACTACCCTCAAGACCTAGAGCTCATTCAACTAGGGCATTAGCTACATCCGTAGCTTTTCAGGATAGGCTGCCAATAGATTCCATTTGTGCAGCAGCCACCTGGGCTTCTCATACATTCATTTCACATTACAAATTGGACATGGTTTCCAGAAGCCGTGATAATTTTGGTTCCACTGTTCTCAAGAGTCTGTTCCGATAGGCCACCCGGGATAAGGTGCTAGGGACGCGGTCCCATCCAGCAAGAATGAAGGTGAGATAGACAACTTAACATTAAGAAGTTATGTACCTACCATAACGTTCCATGTTAGTTGTCTTCTTCTCGCCTTCTTTCTTGCGTCCCACCCTCCTTCCCCCAAGCCTGGACAGACCGACAGGAATTCAGTTTGTGTTCTTCTTCTGGAAGTTGTCATTCCCACACGTTCTTCCACCTCTTTTATCCTTACTGAGGTCTGCCATACTTTTACGCAGATTGTTTTGAGGTGGGGTTCCCTACTCCATTCTATGGAGACTAGGATTGCTTGGTATAGCTATCAAACGAGATCTGAGTAGTTACTGCCTAGCATTGTGGGATATAGGGGAGCCTCGAGCCGGTGGAATTAGCTCTCGAGCTTTAGTATTGGCCGAGTCGGAGCCGAGGATCGGCTCCGAACCTATCCAGCAAGAAAGAAGGCGAGAAGAAGACAACTAACATGGAACGTTATGGTAGGTACATAACTTCTTATTTTTGAAGCAGTAATTATGGTCCACCTCAGAAGTTTTTTTTCAGATCAATGATGGAGAATGTACTAATAACATAATTAGAGATATTGTAGGTACCTTCAACATTGAAACTATGGACATGATATATATTCCACAGAGTGACAGGTCCCAGAAACAATACAATTAGATACCAAAAAATCATGTTAAGAGCAAAAGCTAGTAGTAGATGTGACTTAAAATGGTATTTGATTGGGGTCTGATGACAAAAATGCTATACAGATGTTATACGGACACAGCCCATATCAACCTGTGTTTTCTGAGAACCAAGCCTACCTTCTCTTTGAGTTGGTAAATTACCTGCCCTAGAAAAGACTATAAGGGGCACTGTAGAGGTAGAACAAATTTCAGCATTACACATGTCAAGTAGAACATTTACTGAAGCGGAATGCTCAGCCAGAATTCAGCGAGGTGTACTGAAGCAACTTCATATATCACAAATGAAAGTTTTGTAAAGGGAGACAAGATGAACTACAAAACCAAAGGACTGACTTTACAGACTGGAAAAGACACAGAGTTGTCAGTGGCCAAGATTGAGCTGTAGGATCTGTGAGACATTGCTGTATTTATGTAAAGGTTGCACCATTCCAAGCTGTGTAAAATCAAGGTTGGAGTATAGAACAAATGCATCAGTAAAGATGATCAAGGTGAGATGAAAGATTTATCAAAAATGACTCCAAAGGATACAGAAGACAGAAATGAAGATGAGACGGAGAATTCTGAAGTGGGTGCAGAACAAACTGGTGCAGATGAAATGAAGTAGCTATGTGCACTTCAACATGGTACTAATTTCAGTTTCAAAAATGAGCAAATCATAACAGTAGTGAACAGAGAAAAAGGTGTACAACATACCGATGAAATCTTAGGACAGGTTAATAAAACTACAGGAAGAAACATGGCCTGATAAAACTTGAACTTTTTAGACCTAGCTATAGGGGTATAGATGTGCAGGTCTGTTGACAAGAAATATGTAAGAAATGTTCACACTAAACTGGGAAATTATCAGATACAGCCTTCTGGCTAGTAATGACATATTGTTTGAATCAGCAAAACAGGTAAGACAGAGAGAGCAAAAAGACAATGATACATCTGAAAATACTGACAATATGCCAAACATAAATTTTCCCTAGGTGACTGTGTTCTCTCAAAGAATCCCCAAAAGGAACATTAGCCAAAGCTCAAGCAGTGTATACAGGGTTTGAAGAATTTTGCAGAAAAGTATTTCCAAAAATTCACGAACGTGCACATCAAAGTCTCTTCATCTCCTTTTTGCCATAATTTTCTAAAACTGGAATATTAAGTCAATGGACATAAGTCTGCTTTTCTGCAAGGTATTGATTTTTCTTGTGATTTTTACATCCGTCCTCCTGCTAAGGCAAAATGTGTTGAACTGTGGAGATTCAAGAAGTATTTTTATGGTCTGATGGCTGCGTTATTCTACTGGTACAACAAAGTGAAAGACACCATTTTTAAGTCAGGGAGGAATCTTATAGGTCAACTTTGATGCATATTACTGATTAAGGAGGAATAATATTGTCAAAAGGTTGCTTGCCTGCCAACTTGATTACTTTTTAGGGGATGACTCACAAATCCTTACTGCTTCACTTAATTCTTACCTGAAGGCTACCCTTTTAGGTCCGTTGGGAAGAACATGATAACTTATATTATGTGGGATTAGGCTTGGCTACCACTGATGGAATGATGTTGGCACAGCAAGGCAGCTGCAAAAGCATCTTCATCCCATCATTATGAAACCTTTGAAGACACAATTCAGATAAGCTTACTTAGGTAACAAATAGGGCATATTCTCTGTGTTGCCAGAAAAAGAAGACCAGATGCCATCTTTGACATTTCCTTTTTGGTGCCCAGTACAAAAGGGGACACTATACAAATTATTTATGAAGCAATAAATTATTCATGAAAATACATTCTACAGAAGTAGTTTTGAAAATTCTACCTCTGGGGAAAGATGAATCCCTGAAACAGGTCATCTTCTGTCATGCTTCATATGGAAATCTATAAGATGGTAGCAGTTAAGGGGGACGTTTAATTGTTTTGGTGGAGGAACAAAGAACATTTTTACCATTTTGTTAGCAGTCAAAATAATCAGAAGGGTGGCACAGATTTGCAAGAGAACCTCTTAAGATGTTAAACAACCCTGACAAGACACTCAAACTACAATCTTCTCTGAGCTCAGAACTGGCGAGCCTACGTGTGACCCCCTCAGATTATTCTGTATCAGTGATAATTATTTTTTGGCTGGAGGACTGCCCAGGGAGGCAGAAGGCTCAGACAAGATAGCCATGTGATGAGAGTGGAGCTATAGGCAAAAGATGGTGGCTCAACGTGTGGCTTAGCTATTGTGATCATTCTGGTGAGATGCAACATTAAAATAGAGTAAATAATTCATTAAACATGAATCATGGCTACTATGGGTTAAAATCTGCCAAAATTAGGAAAGTAGGAATTTTGGTGGAATCTGAGAAACTTCAGTCTGGAATTATACACATAAACATTTCAGGCTTTCAACAAGATACCATATTAACTTTGTGGAATGAGTAATAGCAACCAGTATCATGTAATGTGGATCATTTTCTTATTTCTGTTGCATCTCAGTCTAACATATCTCTTAGGACTAATTAATAGCAGGGAAAAAAACAGCTTAAAAAAAAAGTACTGAAACACTAACTTCTCTGCAGATGCAATTTAATCAGGGTATCTCATCCCTGATATCTCTGATGGGCTACTATGATTCTGGAAAAATTGGATGCATTGACTGTTATCAGTTTACAGAATTTGGGTAAAGAATTGGATATTAAATTATAAAAGCAAAAGGAATTGGAGTGTCAGTTGATTTAAATATGAAAATGGAAATTTGGCTGAAAAAATAAAACATTACAGCAAACAGAGGAATGTTGGAACAAAATACTGCTGAACCCGATTATAAGCAAGAAGGTTTAATCTTAGGATTGTCAGGGTCTTAGAGCATTTGGACATCTGCCAAACTAGTTATCTAAGCTAGTAAATGGTGTGGATAGTTCTAATACTAAACTGGGTGCTATATATAGGCCAGACCCCTCAGTGATGTCAAAATTTGCCCTACAATTATTAATTTCTGCTCTGTGCAGGAAATAAATCTTGTCTTCCAAGGTACAATAAAGTATTGTGAATGTTGCTTCAACAAACATCCTGTCATTTTTCAAGATCGCCTTGCCTCTATATTAACCAAGATAATGATTTGCCTATATTCAAAAGATGCTATAGCAAAAATTAGTCAGTATTAGAATTTCAACAGCCTGATTAATTTTCTCCTTTGGTTCTGTTAAAGAGACAGAAGCTGAACTGTGGGTCCAAGGTTGATTCCTTAAATACCATATCTGTATGAGTTGGGGAAGTCCATGATTCAAAACAGAACTAAAAACTTCTGCTTTTGTTGGTATTTTCTTTCTTTTTTTTTCTTTTTAGCTTTCTTTGCATTAAAAATGCTGTGTTTCTATGGTTTCAAATATATGTTTGTTGGGTAAAAAGGTTTGGCTTCCCTCTTGCTGACAATGAAGAAAAATATTTCAGTTTCTGCCATCACTAGCTATGTCATGAGAGTGGTGCTATAGGGATGATGCTAGCTCACAATTATTCATTAAACTAGTTTTTATGTGTTATATGAATCTTAGGTTCAAGAAGGTTGAAACATTAGGTATAAATGTACACAACTGGATCTATTTATGTATCACCATTTCTAGGGTATGATGATATATCTTATCACAGTTAAATATTTGTCTTCAGTCTTATCATATCAATATTAATATTTTAAAAGAGAAATATAGGAAAGTTTAAAGAATTTTTGATTTTGAAAAATTTGATTGATTTACTGGAATTTAAACAGCCAATGGAAAAGGGTCAGCTATTTGAAATAAAATACAAAGCAAATAGAAAGGACTTCTAAGATGATCACTTTTTTGTTTCATCTGGTCTTTTTGACAAATGTCAACAAATGAAGGTTTGACGAAGGTTAATTTCTGTCCATTTTCATGTAGTTGTTCAAATTAATATTTAGGATACTTTGCACTTTTATTCTTTTAGAATTAACATTAAGCCTTCTTAGATGTTTTTATAAAAAAAATTGTCAGTGGATAAAGGATACACAGATCAGAATCAAAAATGTTGTCCATATCACTTGTGTATTTCTTTTAAGGTTAAATTATTGATATTATGTTATAGTATTACTGAATGTGATCTCTGTATTGTACCTGTACAATTTACTATTTGATCTTTGCCATTTTGGCTTGGGTCATGACTGAAGAAAGTGCCTGGGCCAGCTTACTTAACTGGTTAACATGCAAGGTTTTAGTAAAGTGTTTGTTAAAAACTTGTAACTCAGAAATGTGCAAACCTTTATGTTAAAACTCAGTAAAATAACATAAGAGATAGCGAATATCTGGCTGAGGTGATCAGCTCTACAAAGCCTGTTGTCAAAAAAGGCTTAAGATGGAAATCAGTTGAAAAATAGCTTATCCGCACCCATAAAATTCAAAGTAACCTGTGGTCAACTACCAAACAGCAGCTGGTGAACTACCATACTAAGAAAGGGCAGCAACCCTTGAGTTTATACATGCACTTGTAGGAAGATGCCATACTGAATACTGAACAAAATGATAACCAATGGACATAAAAAGAAGTAGGAAGATGCTAAGCCTGCAATCACTTTGTTTCAGCCTTTTACAGCAGTACCTCATTTATGGTACTGAGTGTATATTCCTGCAGTAGTAGTATATCTTGAGTATGAGCCTTGGTGCTGACGTCTGTGCAGACTAGATGCTTATCAGAAAATACATTACACGTGTTTTCACAACTGCAGTTGTTTGTGCAACAGTACTGACCCTACTAACCTCTTATGTCAGCATGGCTACTTGCTAGCCCCTATTCCTTGCAGACTTTCCCACTATTTCAGAACTTCCTGGGTCATTTTAATCTTCTATTACTTTCTGCTACCACCCTTTTCTCAGACTTTGATAGCAGCAGATTCAACAGAGATTTGGTGGCAACAAAGCTGAGCAGTAAATTACAATGCTTCTCTTTGTCATACTTTATGGCACCAATTGCAACATCTATACTCTTATTTCTCTATTTCTGTCAACACCTACCACCTTCCATTTGCAGACTATGGTGAAAATTATATTATTTATTCTAACACCTCCTTTCCCTGCGGTTGGTGGCAGCATAGTCTACACCTTTATTTTAATTACTCCAACTACACCCCGACATAATCTGCTATTACTATCCTCTACAAACTTTGGTAGCAGTAAATTCTGCTATTACACTCGAATATCCACTTTACATTGTCTTTTTACAGGTAGCAAAGACTACATCTTTATGTTATTTTACTTGCAAATCCCTTTTGTGCTCCCATCACCACCTGCTACCTTCTTTTCACAAAATTTAGAGGCAGTAAATTCTGATACCACATTCTAACCCCCCTTCACTGTCCTGAACACCAGCAGTGTTTTCCTTGTCCATATAACTGAACATTTTATGTTTTTACTACCCCCTAAGCTATCGTATTGCTGTCCACATCACAGACATTCCTAACCAGACTCTGATGGAAGCAAAGTCTGTCAACTTACTTTTACTCTTCTCTCATTTTTTTATTCCCTATTCTCATACAGCTTTCTAAACTCCTACAGAACTCAGCAGCATCTTGGATAACTATATACTTTTAGTCATCTCTCTTATTCCTTTCTGCCTCAAGACCAGTGACAATGCAGTTCACGTGCCCCAGTATCATAGTCCTTTGCATCACTCATAAGCTCCCTTACTTCAAAACTTTGTCTCCTGGTACCACTGGAAAATGATATTCATCCATTCCTTAAAGTACAAACATTCCATACAAGCTACAGGTGTGAGTGTCCATGCAAGTGGGTGGTGTGGAAGATCTACTGTGGAAGGGCTAGCCACCTGGCGGTGTAAACCTTGGCTCTAGATGATTGTCACCACTGAAGTGACAACCCGACCTCATGTGCAAAAATGGGAAAAAGCAGTTATGGATGTATGGATGGACTTAAAATATGGAATGGCTTTAAGAAACTTATCTGACCAAGGCAAATTACAGATCTTCATTGATAGCCTATATAACTGGTCTACTTGTAAGAAGGTTTTTTTTTAAACCAAGAAATGCAGTGTGCTAAGCATTGGTCTTGATAATAAGTATTCATGTGCTATTCATCAAAAAATTGTCACTATAGTAAATGCCATCAAAGACCTTGGTATTTTTGTAGATGAACAGTTAGAATTTGAGGTACAGGTCTACTATGTGGTAAGGAAATATTATGTCATTTTAAAATATATTTTTCATTCAATCAGTAGCATAGATGATAAAATATCGATGCCCATCGACATCTCCATTTACCAGGCAAATCTTGAGGCTACATCATTTAACAATAAAGAAAGACTTCGATCTCTTAAGCTTTATTCAATATCTTATTGATTAGTGAAGGGTGATATCCTCTTGATCTACAAATATTTTAATAATTAAATAATGTCATTTACCTTTTGTGTAACATTTATATTCTATTGTCTAAATAATAAAAAATACTCTACATCCTATATTCTCATTTATAAAAACAAGGAAAGAAGATGTGCATGACATGGTATCTAATAATTTTTTTTCTGATATTATAAATACTTACACAGTCTCTAATATAAATGTGGTTTAGTCAGTAACTAATAACTCAGAATCCTATATAACTGTAAGTAAACAGAGTTGTACTAACAACTCGCAGAGAAAAAAAAATAATCAGACTCTTCATTCTCAGATAAAATCAAGTTAATAAGGGTCAATAAAACTTAAAAAAGAAAACAGTCTTCAATCAAGGGAAGAAAAATTAAAGACAAGTGATAAAAAGTAGTTGTGTACACTTACCATAAATGTAGATGTCCGTGTGTATTCACTGTTGCAGTCATCACACCTGGGTTATCAGCCTGCAGGAAGCCCTCAGTCGGCCCAAATACCAGAGTCTTGGGATTTCTGCATTGGATGTTGTCGCTCCTTCCATGACGTCAGGTCGTCAGGGGTATAAAACAGGCAGCCGACACCATTTCATCAGTTTTTCTTGCCCCAGATGCCAGGAGCCCCCTAAATAGGAAGCTAGTTTAAGGTGTGGAACACCAACAGTAAAAAGTAAATACCCCTGCCATAAAAAATGGCCATATAGAAGACAGGTAGAAAGGAGAGAGAAAAACAGGGGGCTGGAGGGGAGGGAAACCAGGATTGCAACAATGAATACACTCGAACATTTACATTTATGGTAAGTGTACACAACTGTACTATGTTCTTCGTATTTCACTGTTGCAGTCATCACACTTGGGTTGATTCCCAAAGCTGAGGAAGGGTGAAGGCATTCAAGAGGAGTTAAGGGTGGCTAGCGGGCCTTGTAAGACTGCTGTAGCAAATCCAGCTCTGGCTTTAGAAAAAATAGGTAAGTGGTAATGCTTGGTGAAAGTGTGTGCAGAACTCCAGGTTGCAGCTTCCAGAATGTCCCTGGTAGGAACTCCCCTGAGAAATGCTGTAGAGGTGGAAGTAGCCCTAGTGGAATGTGTTCTGATACCCTGTGGGGTAGGTTTTCCATGGTGCTTGTAGCAGAAATGGATGCAGTGTGCTATCTATTTGGAAATGGTTTGCTTTGAAATGGCCTTGCCCTCTGCCCCTGTAGCAAAGCTGACTAGCAGTTGGTCTGATTTTCTGAAAGGTTGAGTATTGTCAAGGTAGAACCTGAGCTGTCTGTGCATGTCCAAGGAGTGCAGGTTCCTTTTCCCTTTATTTTAAGGATTAGGGAAGAAGGTTGGCAAATGTATGGCTTGGTTTAGAGCCACACTGGAGACCACCTTAGGCATAAAGGATGGGTTAGTCCTGAGGGAAACCCTGTCAGCATGGAAAATAATGAAGGGTTCCACAGCCATTAGTGCCTGTAACTCAGACACTCTTCTTGCTAAGATTATGGCTAAAAGCAAGGCTGTTTTCCAAGAAAGGAATTTTAACTCTGCTGAAGCTGCAGGTTCAAAAGGGGGGAGTGTGAGCTTTTCCAGTACAAAGTTAAGGTCCCAGGCATGGATGAGTGCTCTCCTAGGGGGCCTTAAGTTGTTAGCCCCTCTCAGAAACTGTTTGATGAGAGGGTGAGAGAATAGAGGTGGCTGAATATTATAATGAGCTGTGATGGCAGAGGCATGAATCTTAATGGAGGAAAAGGATAGGCCTCTGTGGAGTAGCTCTGCTAGGTAATCAAGGATTTGAGGTAAGGAGGGTACAGCTGTGCCCTTTCCTTGAGACCGACTCCAAGAGCAATATCTTTTCCACTTTTCAGCATAGGAATTTCTAGTACTAGGCCTTCTGGCCTCAAGAATGACATCCAGTACCTGCTTGCTGAGGGTTGCTGGTGGAGTATTCAGGGGATAAGCCAGGCTGCAAGGTTTAGGGTTTGCAGCTGTGGGTGCAAAATCTATCCCTCCTGCTGAGACAGCAGGGAAGGAGTCTGATGAAGGTGCCAGGGTGGCACTGTTGTCAGACTGTGTAAGAGAGGGTACCAGTGCTGGCGTGGCCAATCTGGGGCAATAAGAATTGCCCTTGGGCTGTCCTGTCTGATCTTGAGTAGTACCTTTGAGAGGAGGCGCAGAGGGGGAGGGCATAAATTGAAAGGTTTTCCCATTTGAAGGATAAGGCATCCACCTTCCAGGCCCTGCTGCGAGGGTTCCTTGTGCAAAATTTGCACAACTGGTGATTCCCTGGGGAAGCAAAGAAGTCCATCTCCGGTGTCCCCCACCTCTGGATTAGAAGGCTGAAGGTGTTAGGCTCCAGTTTCCACTCATGTGGGTCCAGGAGATTTCTGCTTAAGTCATCTGCCAGTGAATTCTGCTTGCCTGGCAGGAACTGAGCTTGCAGATGCATTTGGTTGCTCAAGGCTGTGTTCCACAGGGCCATGGCTAACCTGCAGAGTGGGTAAGAATGGGTTCCACCCTGTTTGTTTATGTACCACATAACTGTGGTGTTGTCTGTTTTTATCAGCGGCTGTCCTGGAAGGATTAGGTATTTGAAGGCTGTCAGAGCATATTGTACAGCTAACATCTCTTTTTCATTGATGTGCAGGAGAATTTGTCCTGGGGTCCACTTTCCCTGAATGCATTTGCCTGCCATATGAGCCACCCATGCACAGTCTGATGTGTCTGTAGTAAGGGTTTGGGCAGCAAGGGGTTGAATGAAAGGCAGTCCCTTGTTGCGGTTGCATGCTTCTGCCCACCAAAGGAACTCTGCCCTTAGAGAAGGAATGATCAGAATGACTGTTTCCAGGTCCTGAGAATGTTGGCACCAAAGACTTTTTACGTACCATTGAAGTTTCCTCATATGCAGTCTTGCATATGGAATTAGCAGAATGCATGAGGCCATGAACCCTAGGGCTTGAAGTATTTTCCTTGCAGATAGCTGGTTTTGGTGGCCATGTGTTTGAAGTAATTGTTCAAATAGATCTGTTTTTCTGGAGTGAGAAAGGCCATCTGGGAAGTTGTGTTCAAGCTTGCTCCCAGGAATACAATGTTTTGACTGGGCACCAGTTGTGATTTCTTTTTGTTGATGATGTACCCCAATGAAGATAGGAGTCTTTTTACAAATGCCAGGTGTTGAAGTAGTAATTCCTGACTGTCCACCTGAATCAGGCGGTTGTCCAAGTATGGGAAAATTTGGATATGTCTCTGCCTGCAGTATGCAATGGCTGGAGCCAGGCACTTTGTGAATACTCTGGGCACAGTACATAAGCCAAAGGGAAGTGCAGAGAACTGATAGTGCATGGATCCTGCCCTGAAGAGGAGATATCTCCTGCAAGACTCCCTTATGGGGATATGCAGATAGGCTTCTTTTAAGTCTAGGGTGACTAGCCAGGCATCCTTGGCTAGCATTGGGAGAAGCTGTTTCAGGGTTAGAATTTTGAATTTTGGGACCACCAGAAAGGTGTTGAGAATTGATAGATCCAGGATTGGGTGCCAAGAGCCCTCTTTTCTGGGCACCAGGAACAGTCTGGAGTAGAAACCCTGTCCCCTTTGTTCTACTGGAACAGGTTGGATGGCCCTGATGTTGATCAGGGAATGTACTTGCTTTTGAGCCTCTACCCACTGGCTTGGAGGAAGGTCTGGAAACCCACTTGGGGTTGGCAGGGAATGGAAGCAGAATCTGTACCCCTGGGATACAATGTTTAGAACCCATCGGCCCTGAGTAATGGACATCCAGTTTTTGGCATGAAGGGCAAGTTTTCCTCCTAGCGGTGCAAGTAGATGGGCAGGGCTGGGAAGGATAATTGACAAGTCATTGTGAACTTTTACCATAAGGTGGTGGCTTGCCACTCTCTGTTTTTGAGGTGGGAGCACTCCATTGTTTAGATCTCTGCATACCCTGAGACTGTAGTCTTGGTGGTCTGGTTCCCCTGGGTTTGGACTGTGAAGGCCTGGAAGGGGCTGGAAAGGACCAGATTGTTGTAGGCCAATGCCTACTGAATCTAGGTGGCTGCACTTGTAAGAATTCTTTAACAGTTTGCACAGATTTAGCTTTTTCTTCCATCTTTTTAAGAGCCTCCTCTGCTCTGATGCCAAACAAACGGTCCTGATTTAAAGGAGCATCTAGTAATTTTGATTTGACATGGTCTGGCAAGGTTTGTTCCTTCAGCCAAGCATGCCTTCTCAGTACAGATCCAGTGACTGCAGCCCTGCAAGATGCTTCTAGGGCATCAAAGCCACACTGCAAAGTATGCTTACTAACTTGGTTTGCAGAATGCATTAACTCTTGTAAATCTTTATTTTCTGCACAATCTGGAAGTAACACCATTTTTGTTTAATTTGTTCCATAATATGTTGCTGGTACTTCAACATATGAAACTGGCAATTCAATACCCTGATAGCAAGAGTTGCAGAGGTATATACCTTCTTACCCCATCTGTCTAAAGCTCTGGAATCCCTGTCTGAAGGAGTAGAAATTTTGGCTGTAGTAGCCTTAATACCTTTAGGCCCCTGGGAAATGGACCCTGGATCTGCAGTAGGATTCTTAAAGAGAAATTTGTGAGAATCAGGTACTCTGCAGTACCTGTCAGGTTTTCTAGGGGCCATTGGTAAAGTGTCTGGAGTAAGACTGGATTCCATAAAGACATCATCTACAACATCCAGGATAGGGGATATAGCTAGGGGCCTGTGCTGAGGCAACTCTAAAAATTCTCTGAGTCTCTTTTTGGACTGAGGATAATCCTGGCATTCCCAGGGGAAATGCTCTCTTAAAGTATGCAAAGTTTCACCAAAAGAAATATCCTCTGGAGGGGAGGCACAGGGAATGGATTCCTCTGCATCTGAATCCTCAAAGGTAGATAAGGGTATGTCCTGGTAATCAGAAGGGTCAGAGTCATCAGACTCCTGGTCTGTAGAACTGTAGAATCAGAAAGAAACTTAGTTCTTGGTCTCTTAGCAGGGGAAGGCCGACTTCCCCTAATTAGGGTGATAAGGTCTTCAGCCATTCTAAGCATTTGTTTTTGAGGCATGGAAGCTTGAGCATGTGTTTTGGTCATCGGGTTTCTAGACGTAGTGCATACTCTATGCCTGAGAAACAAGGTAGTTTTAGCTAAAAAAGAAGTTGTTGGTTTAATGCGAATATTGGTAGGTCAGAATACACCATCAGAAGCCGGTGCCTGCACAGCAGCTCTGGACCCATCCAAGGTAGAGACATCCACAGGTTCCATAGTCGAAGAAGCATCTTCCGGCATACTCCAAATGGATCTCAGCAGAGGCCTGCGAATCTGTAGAAGCGGGCATCAGGGGCTGCAAAGGCGCCTCACTGAGTACAGGCTGACTGGCAACTAGCTTAACGGAAGCGTTGTTGGCAGTTATTGACCTATGCGGTCTGTCTGTCTTTATCTTTGTGCTTTTTCGGAAGATCGATAGTTGTATGGCTTACCAAAGCCATTTTGGAATATGGAGAATGAAAGCGAAAGAATTTAGCTACAAAAATAGCCCGACAACAAATGGTTCAGGTGTTAAACAAGGCACAAAAGTGACAGCAAGGAACGTCATGGTCTGGGCCTAAACAGGTGAGGCAGTAAGAATGAAAATCTCTGTGAGGTATTTGCTTTCCACAGGCAAGACAATTGTTAACTTTTTCTGACATCGGTTAGAGCAAGAAAAAAGAATCCCCAACGGGGTACTTAGCTTTAGAAGACTTCAGGTTTGAAACTCGAAAAACAAAAATTTCAGGTAGCGGCTGACCAGCACTTGTGAACTGTTTCTGCTGCAGGCTCCTTCTCGGCAAGAAAGACTGATGTAATGGTGTCGGCTGCCTGTTTTATACCCCCTGATGACCTGAATTCATGGAAGATGCAACAGCATCAGACGCAGAAATCCCAAGACTCTGGTATTCAGTCCGACTGAGGGCTACCTGCAAGCAGATAACCCAAGTGTGATGACTGCAACAGTGAAACCCAAAGAACATCTTATGACAATAAGTTCCTTCATACTGCTAAAGAATCTAGTACTGGAAATTCAGATTTGCCAGACCCAAGACAGCTGATTTATAATGCCATGGCTACAGAATGCATCTGGTTCTGGTCTATATTAGAAGAGCGAAGCGACTTAAGAGTGAACGCTCTTTCAGTGAATGCTCTTTCATCAACACATAAAGCCCAAAGTCTGAAAACAACAAAGTTACGGAACAGTGATTATTTTACCCAGGGAAAAAAATTGCTGGGCAGTTCTCGGGACTTTGATGTTTTCCCCACTGTGATGCAATCTCGGAGTTGGTATATTTAAGTAGGGGGGTGGGGGGCACAGGTCCCCACATCGGGGGTGAGGAGGGCTAAGCCCCCCACTTTATTTTATCTTTATAATTTTTTTTTTTTCGAACAGTGATTTTTTTTCCCTGGGAAAAAAATCATTGTTCCATAACTTCGTTCTTTTCAGACTTCGGGTTTTACGTGTCGAAGAAAGAGTGTTCGCTCTTCTAATATAGACCCGTGAGGCAACTAATGAAACAGTTCAAGACAAAACTAGTGGAAGTGTGCCTAAAATCTTGTCAAATTCTCCTAAGTATTATACCCTGAAATTATTACATTAAAGAAAGCTTGTCAAAATGGGCACATAATGAAGCTCACTCGATCCCCAAAATAATCATTCAATTTAGCTCACAGGAAATTAAAAAGAAGGGCACTAGGAGCCTTAATCTGTCCACCCATTCTACACAAAGAAAAATCCCAGAATGATACTGAATTACTTAATAGTCTGACTTCCCAAGAAGTCATTAAAAACTTGAAATCACCACCTCAGGATGGTCCTCTGTCTGGCAAAAGTCCTCATTTAGCTGACAAAAACAGTGACCTTTCAGTAGACCACAACTTGTGTTCATTAGACACTAAGTTAGTTTCTGGCCCAGACACTACAAATACAGAAACAGAAGTGGAAGTCTGTGGACTGTCTGATGCTATGGTCAAGCCTGCAAGATGCATATTAAGCAATATTAATAAGTTTGGAATAACAGTTTCTTCACTGTCGAGCATTAAATTAGTCGATACCCCTCACTTCTTAAATAAGATCATACAAGAGGAACAGCAACTACACTTCCATTACTTATTCACTGTGGAACCAATAATCTTAACTATTCCTCTCTGAATCATATCAAAAACACTACAGTTGACATTTTAGGTATATTTGGAACCAGGAAGAACTGCATATATCATCTGATGTGTGACCCGAAAAGGGTGCACTAGCCCTGTGGCATTACTGTGTTGCTTATGAAGTCTAGTCCCCTAGGGATACAAGTGAACATTCTATTTGCTAAAGCCCCTGCTCTCTACTTCAGTTTCAGGCAGTCCTAAACAAGTATGATCCCTGTCTACAAATCCTTCACCCTGTATCTTCTCAGAGTTGATGTAACTGAAGTGCAATATTTTGCATTTGCCTCTAGTAAAGCTCAACTTGCTACCTTGATATCAGCTCATCAGCCTTTCCAAAGCCTTCCTTAGATCTTTTCCCCATTCACCACAACTGTACCTAAATTTCTGCCATCACAGAAGTGGCCTATTTTATTCTATTCTCTCTCAGATAAGTCTGAATCAAACAAACAGAAGAGTAATGGGCCCAGAATTGAACCCTGAGAGATACACTAGTCTCTCTCTTATTCCTGACACTGTCCCTCTCATTACAATTCTCTGTACTCTACCATTCAGCCACAGAGTATCCCAGTTCCTATGTCTGGTAATATAACATCACATCCCCTCCACTCTACATGGGGTTTATTTTGGTACCCTAGTGTCCTCCTACCTACAGATATATACTGCATTGGCTATTTAGTTCATATAAACTGCCCAAAGGTTTGTGTATGTGCATGTGTGTGTCGCTGGTGTGCATCCTGCCTGTGACCCTAGTTTCCAAGACAATCTGTAACTCACCATGACCCTGAAATGAATTAAGCAATTTCTAATTATATATATTATGGCTACACTGTTTTCTGGAGTACAAATCTCTGAATTCCATGATTTAACTTGTTCTAGAGCCTCTCCATCACCTTGGACAGCATTCTGGAAAGCTATGCCTCATTTGTGATATGCCTAGCTAAACATGTTATTATTTATGACAATTTAAGTAGCCATTTGTGTCAGTAGTATTTGTTTTGAACTGACAAACTATACAGCAAACTAGGCAAGTTACTTGTCTAGAACAGGTGAAATTGTGATGTAAAAGCTGGTAAGTACAATATATTAGTATTAAAAATGAATGTCTTAAACTGACTTCTGAAAAATGTTAATGAGTCTCCTACAAGTATTTATTTTAATGAATAGCTGACGGCATAGAACCTTTAAGGATAAAAGGGTGTGCCAGCTCTCCTGTTTAAAAGGCTTCATGCAAGGAACTGATGCAAGACTTTGACAGAGGGATAAATAAATATATGTCAAAACATAACCCTGACATTGTGCATGAGGGACCCTGGCCAGAAGAAGGCAGAAAGACTGGTTTGATATTTTACATTTCATAAGAGTGCAGAATACACTAGTATGCTTAACAGATGCTAATGTAAACACAGTTTTCATCAAATAATCTAAGAAGTCACAAAACACAAAATGCTTTGCAAAATAAACTGGAGGCCCACCCATATCATATGATCACTTGAGACAACACAACTAATCGTAGTACTAAAATTCTGCACTTTAAAAGGCAAATACTAAGATGATATACTCTTCTAAAACTAAAAAAGATATTGCATGTCACTATTTTTTACTGAAAATCAGAGACTACAAACAGTTCATACCTCAATCCAAACAATATCTAACTGAACAATATAAGTGCACGTCAGACAATGTCACCTAACTCCCAAGGTTGTAATATTAAATTTATCCCAGAAAATCTTGGCTGTTTAACCTCTCTAACTGTTATCCATTCCCAATTATGTATCTAATATCCACGTTTCCTGTTATTAGGCCTAGTATTGCAGCTGTTAGTATTCTGCATTTTCTACTCTCTTCACTGCTAGAATTTCTATCCATACTTGTATATACCGCATTTATTCTTTTGGCCAGACCACATTTTCCTCACCTATAGCACCTATATTAGACATTGTATACTTTTGATCCTGCTTCTTTTGAAACTTTCTTGTAAATATATGTATGTTTTTTACATCTGTGCTATGCTGTGTCACTATATTGTATAATTTAGTTATGCATTTAATCTTACTTTGCTGTTGTTACTATATATGTAACTCGAGCTGAGCCTGCAAATGGTCAAGTATGACCAGTGCTCTGCCCCTGTAATCAAAATAAATAAATAAAATTAATTATGAAGACATTGAAGAGATGTTGGACTGCAGTTTGCTAATCTCCCACCAAGAAACATATTTGAAAAGTAAACATCAAAATAGTGAGTGTGTGTGTCTTTTTGGCTTTTCCCTGTTAGGGGTCGCCACAGCGGAACTCCAGTCCGCTAATGATTGGCAGTAGAGTTTTATGTGCTGGCTTGCCGGGCCTAACGCACAACCTTCAATGAAGGAACACCCATTCACGCATGTCACCACACAAAAGACGCTCTAACTGAGAATCGAACGGGCAACGTCTAACTGTGAGGCGACAATGCTACCGCAGCACCACCACCGCAGTCAAACATCAAAATAGTGAGTATGTTTGGAAAAAAAGTGATTCACACATTAGTAAATACACAGTACAAACACACTTATTTTGAAATGCCCAGTACTATCATATTCACTTTCCAAAGTTGGCAAACAGTCATTCCTAATTACTCAAAACTTGAGAGAACAACTTCCACTGGAATTTTCCCAAGGAACTCCACAAGCTTTTACATGGGGAATGAAGCTCAAAAAATAAAAATGCCAATAATGTTTTACTTAAAACAAAAGTAATAATGTTGAGCTACACAATATGGTTATCTAAAGAGAGATCAAAGTGGCCATAATGTAATGTTTCTGAGTTCATAGTATACTAGATTATAAAATACTTAGGACACTCCCCAGGATTCAATAAACTCTCTGTAGGCTTTGTGCAGACCCTACATGGAGTTTATATGTTATCATGACAGTACATGGTATGCAGTAGTGCCCAATGCATATTAATAAGCCATGGCATGCCTAAGCTAGGTTTCGTGGCTGGCAACAGTGTTGCTGGCCAGAAAAACCATACAAATGATTCAGATAGTAATTCCGTGTAAGACAGAGCAGTTACAGTATGTGGATTTGCGCGGAATGCCACAACTACCACCAGGGTTTCACAGATAGCTGTGAATCTGTTAGTGCAACATATCTCCACAAAGAGCAACATAATGCTGGGACATTTAACCAGTAATAGGGACATACTTGCCATAGATGTCACACAGACGTGGTAGAATTAAATTAAAACATATCTGTAATCCTCTTTGAGCAAGATATGGGGAAAAAGGCATAAGTAATTGGGGGGCAAAGGATGAAAAAATAGGGACAGTTTTTAATAATGCACTTCCAAACATAGAAAGTTGATAGAATAAATAGGTGGTACATTAGCATGAACTTTCTAAGGATCATGAAATTTGAAACTTAAATGTCAGCCATCAGTTTCCAACTTCACTCCACAATGACATGCCAATGATTTGCCAGAAAACAAACATGTTATGAGGAAAATATCACAAATATGAGACAAACACTGGACATTCTGCCCACATCTGGACAGTTGGGAGGTATGCACTCAAATGTATGTAATATTGAGTCACACCAGTTCAGAGATCATCCCAGTGATATGGCAGAAAGCTACATATTTGATAAGGAAAACATCTGGACATCCTGGAAATATCTGGACAGTTGAGAGGTACAAATGGGAAGTATATGGTCCAAACACAGCACAGGATAATTTACCTACAGTGTAGAGTATTGTGATATCTGATTCCTGGCATTCTCTACTGAAGTTGTGTTAATGATCTGTAACAGGACATGGACTGCCATTTAAAATGATAACTCAGGTGAACTGTGTGTATTGAATAGGGACACACAGATGAATTGCAGGACTGAACACAGAGAAGGAGGACAGGTGAAACTGCCTCATGTACAGCAGAGGATGGCATGTCAATAGCATATGGTTGTAGCAGCAACCCCAAGCTCATATCTATATAGTACAGTATGGACTGCATAGTGAAAATGTGTTGTCACACAAGATGACATAACAATGGGGAGGATGTCTGTGTAAGATAAGCATCCTTACATGAATAATGTAGAGGACATCTATCAGGGATCTGACATACAGTTGGGGGTAGGGTGCATATTGTAAAGCTGTGCAAACTGATAAGACTGAAGGTGAGTGTACTGTCAGCAGAGGTCTCCAGCGAGTTGTCCACAGGTAAAGGAAAATGGAAAACATTACAAGAACCAACCACAATCATGGACAAATTCAGAATAATATCAGCACTAATCCCATGCCTGTGACATAACATATATGATGTGGAGTAATAAGAGATGAACTTGCACACACACACGCACACATACACGCACACATACATACACACACACACACACACACACACACACACACACACACACACACACACACACACACACACACACACACACACCTGAACAACTATTATGATACATCCACACTATGAAGGTAATCATGCACATTGTCCTGGCACTGCAATATCTGCAGGAGGTGTTAGGAGGGACAATGCTATACCTGTATGTGACAGTATGGACAATACAGGCTAGTTGCCTTGTGTGCATAAATGATATACATGCCACTAGTGTTGTAAAAAACACCTATGTATGTAATGTGTGCATAAGCAGAACAGGTAGCAGAAATGCATCCGGAGTAACAAACTGAGTGGTGTTCCACACCACCAGACAATCATATATATTCTACAGAAAGAATACCTAGGTATGGGCAATAAGCTATGTGACACAGCACTATGACAAAGGTGGTACACTTCAGTTACACATCACTGGAAGATGTGTAGGGAGGTATATAAAGAAGGGTGCATTGTACACAGTTACTGGTGTGATGAAGGCTGGGAGCCATGATGGTATTATAGCCTCTAATGTGCATGTCCCTCAAATACCCAGTACTTGTGTTACATTCAAGGAAGTAATCAACACTGTGACCACATGCTGGTGAATGTATCACTTACCATCTACCCCAGGACATGGGTCACATACCTATTGGTCTGATTATAGAGTGTAATGTCCACATTATACTTGAATGGTGTGTTTGTTTCCTGTTGCAAAAACTCCCTCCACGTTTCTTGTCAATGCAGGTGTTATCATGGCTGTGGCAGTGAATTTTGGTATGTGTTGATACTGTCTGTATTATACTAATACCACAGCTGGAGTCACTGACTGCCCACAGTCTGTAGTCCTTCAGGCAGCGGTTTGGACACAGCATGTGGATGTCACCTGTGATGTCCATCACTAAACTAATGGGCAGGAAAGGGCCTAAAGGGCCTATCAGACACCCCTAATGTACCAACCTGACTTATAGGTCACATCACACATTTCAACATAGTGAGATGCCACATATGTCATACACTGGTGTACCCATTTGAAGATATAGCTGTTTATGGCCACATATGAAGTGTTTATTGAATATCTCAGTATGTATTTGTGTCAAATGCCTTCACCTGGTCAAGTTCCACAAGATGATACTGTTGTCATCATGCATGCCTTGATGATCTCTTTGAGGACTTCTATCTTGATGTTGCATTAACAACTCACACAGGTCTGTGGCACACAACTAGAATATTACTAGTGTACCTGTAGAAAAGGTCAAGAGGTCCATGATAACGTGTTGTTCTACCTCAAAGTCAAGAAGAGTCAGGATGTCTCTATACATGCATGCATCATGTGCTGTCCCCCCAACTCAGGTGGATACATGATAATGATGATGTACACCCTTGTATGGGAACATAGGCCATGTGGTGGGTGTGTTGAACTGTGTATTCAACTGTACCAGGAAGGCATATGTGCTGATTCATGCCAAATGTGATGTTGTCACAGCCCATTGATTCCATGTGATAGGCCTGGATGAAGGTAAGAGAGTGCATACTTCCGATCATGATCTGGGCTAAGGTTTTGAAACAATCCCCCATGCAGGTATCATTGCGAAAACTTCCAAGCTTGGGATAAAGCCTTATGTCAGGTAATGGGTAACCAACTGGCTCAATGACAGAAAACATCATGTAAAAGTTGATGAATCAACCTGCACAGTAGAGCTGTCACCATTGGCAAATCCCAGGGATCTGTGCTTAGCCCTTCACAGTTTGAACTCTATTTCTCGACAGTTCAGGCTAAAGTATATGGTCTTTGGCTTACCATGTTTGCTGATTCTTGCATCTTGTGTGCAATCATTGAGCCCACCAATGGTAATAACATAGTACAGGAGGAGCTAACACAGACAACTGAATGGTGACAAAGGCACCCGATCTAGAAATAAATGCAGAAATGTGTGTCTGTAATGTTGTCAGTCTGAAAACTCAAATTGCATGTCAATCATAGCATTGACAACAGTCCTGCTATGCAGAAACCTGGTGAAGCAAGCACTGGTTGAACTTTGACCACCAAGTGTCTACACTGGTATTGAAAGCCTGTGCTGTGCAAATCATAAGTCATACCATCATACTATGATCTTTGGATTATATGACAGCAACGTAGTCAAACCTCATCACAACCGTAATAGAGTATGATGCTGTCTTTTTCATGTAACTCACCAGACACATGTAGCAACAGGTGAGACCACGGGGCTTTCTCAGCAAAATAACACATGGCCTACAAACCATGCCATGACGTACGTGGATATATTAAAAGCCATGCCACTGTAATTTTTATTGTACAGGATGAGGACGCTGTCCTGTTGGGAGTACTGCATATCCAAAAATCTGATATAGCTGATGACATCAGCAGTGTCTGTTGAGGAGAATATAACAATGTCCCACATGCTGGTGTAAAATGTTCTCTGTAATATCAAGCAACAGCTCACACATACACACACACACACACACACACACACACACACACACACACACACACACACACACACACACACACACACACACACACCTAACTGCAGTGAAAATCGAACATCTGCCTAAGTATACAGACTACAGAACCCAGTACTTTACACAAATGCCACAGCTCAAATCCGACTTGGAGTGTGTCAGACAATACTTTATAGTTGATGACATCAACAGTGTTTGTTGAGGAGAATATAACAGTGTCCCAAAGGCTGATGTAAAATGTTTTCTGTAATGTCAAGTAACATTTCACACAGATGTGCGCGCGCGCGCTCACAATCACACACACACACACACACACACACACACACACACACACACACACACACACACACACACACACACACACAGAGTTGACTACAGTGAAAATAGAACCCCTACCTATCTAAGTACACAGGCTACAGAACACAGTACTTTCTGCAAATGCCACTGCACAAGTCTGACTTTTACAAGGCTGCAGGCCAATGCATAGTGGATGACATCAGCAGTGCATGTTGGAGAGAAGAAGTTGGGAGGCCTGCATGAAATTAATCTCTAGGCATGTGCAATTATCAAAATACTGTCAGTTCATGGGATTGGTGTGGTAACTGCAGGATACACACTTCTGTTCTTGTGGCTAGACACACACACACACACACACACACACACACACACACACACACACACACACACACACACACACTCTTGACTGGAATGAGAACAGAATAGGGGAAGCCACCTCAAGCAGTAGACCCATAACAAGCAATGTACCCTATGGATCGGTCTTGGGGCATCTTTGTTTGGAATATACTTTTCTGAGGTGCAGGCCAAAACCATTGGGCTATGGCTGACAAAGTTTTCAGATGACTACAAGCTGGGTGTTGTCATCAATTCTGCTAGAGATGTGGACATCCTCCGAGATGGTTTCATCAAAACAAATGACTGGTGCCAGAAACAAGGCTTCAGACAGAATGCCAAAAATGCATCATCATCCCATTTGGGGAGAGTGATGTCCCCACAAATTATCACATTAATAACAAGCCCTAAGCACAAAATCAGTCATGAGGCACTTGGGCACCCAGGTTGATAGCAAACTGACTTTTGATCACCATATTGCCTCTGTTGTACGGAAAGCTTTCTACATGGCCCACCTCATTAGTAAGGGTATCTCATCCAGGGACATGGAGGGCATAACATCCCTGTATTCTTCCCTTAAAAAAAACATTATTGAGTACAATGCCCCTTTCGGCATCTACCTCACAAATCACATTCAGCAGCTGGATAGACCACAAATGTTCCTCACTAGGAGAATCCAGAGCCTCAAACATTTACCTTACACAGGTAGGCTAAAAACCCTGTCCCTCAACTCAGTCTCATACAGACTCCTCAGAGGTTACCTCTGTCTGGTGTACAAAGCAATCTCAGATCCCGCATTGATGGGACTGTTGCATATCTGCAAGTCTAGCTACACTCGAGTAACCCACATGCGTGACCATAACCTAGTCTACGACATCAATAGGACTTGTTAGTGGGACAGATTTATGTCCAAAGACTCCACCTTCTGTGGAATAGAACCCCTCTCCACGTCAAGCAGAGTACCTCATTAACCTTTTTAAGTGCAACCTGGATAACTGAATGAGGAACAAAAAATACACCCCTGGGATTCCACCTGTGTCCCTGCTGGATAGGGGCATCAAGTGCTGACTTGTTGGAACATGGGCTAAATTCTTGGCTAGGCTTGTAAGGGCCTCAGGGCCACTAGCCTAGTAATTTCCTATGCTCCTGTGATCCTATGATCCTATCTATCTAAGTACACAAACTATAGAACTCAGTACTTTACACAAGCGCAAAGGCACAAGTCTGAGTTTTACACTGCTGCAGACCAACTTATAGTGGATGACACCATCAGTGCATGTTGGAGAGAAGAAGTTGGGATGCCTGCATGAAATGGATGTGTAGGCATGTGCAAACATCAAAATACTGTCAATCCATAGGATTGGAGTGGTAACTGTAGGATACACACTTCTGCTCTTCTGGATAGACACAGAGACACCCCCCACACACACACCCACACACACACACAGTTGACTGCAGTGAGAACAGAACCCCTACCTAAGTACACAGATTACAGAACACAGTACATTACACAAGTGCCACGGCACAAATCTGACTTTAAAAGACTGCAGCTAAACTTATAGTAGATAACATCAGTAGCCCATGTGGAGACAAAAATGTTGGGAGACCTGCATAGGCTTGTAGCTTCATATGTTCATAGGAGGCTACTAGTCTAATGGCCCTATGGTGTTTAGAAGTCTAGCTGTGCAAAAACACAGGTACCTTTATTGAGCATAGTTGTATGGTAATTGTTAGCATATTTGTGAGCAGCACCAATGGCCCTGTCCATGATGGACATAGGTGCCACCCCAGATGTGACTTTACAATCATCCAACCAGTAGTTAAGGTTGCGCTTGAACAAGATAATTCAGGAGCACTGAATCACATGCAGTGGGAGCCTATTACAGAGGAATGTGAGCCGTCGGGGATATATCTGTCTCTTCAGCATGCTTTGTTTATGTCACAGGCTAGGTTGAGAACCCTTGGCCAGGTTACTCTTGTCTCATTTGATTTGCAGATATCCAGCATTTCCAGTAGGGCAGGGTCTGAGACTGATTTGTAGGGCAGGCATAGCTCACCTCTCAGCAGCCTGCATGATACTGACAGGTCTTTCAGTCTTTCCATGTATTTCATGTTTGGAGGCCTGGAGTCTCCCAGGCACAACCCTGTGTTTCTCCAATTGCTGCAGGTGTCTTGTCAGGTATAGACAGAAGGGAGTATTGTACTCAATTAATGATCTGATAAGGGCAGAGTACAGCAGAGGTATGACCACAGTAGGCTTGGATGTGATGTCCATATGTATGATGTGCACAATGCAGAATGTGTGTGTCACTACTATGTACACATAGCGATGAAAGTGTGGATTGCTATCAACATGTGTTCCCAAGTCTCACAACACTGTGTTTGAGCTTAGAGGGGTGTTATGTGTATCATAATTAGCAGGGGTACTTCATTACCAAAGGAGACAATGAGCCACTGTATGCTTTAATGTTCAGTCCATGAGTTTGGCACCAATCAATTGTGTGTGGCAGTCCCTTCCATAATATATTACCATCATTGGGGGACTCTATTAGTGTGTCCAGTTACCAGTCATCTGCAAACTTGGGTAAACCACAGGCCATCTACCATTGCCTGCACTTCAGGAAAGTAGTTTGCAAACAGATGAGAGCCCAGCACAGATCCTTGTGGCATTCTAATGGTAACTGGCTACTGGTGGAAGTGCAGTCCCCAACATTGAGAGTATGTGTTATGTCAGTGAGCCATTTGCCTATCCCTGTACTACTGCATGGCTTAATTCCCACATGGGAGATCTTCACTATCACACATGAATTGGGGGATAGTGTTAAAGGCCTTGGATAAGTTAACATAGGTGGTATGCCTTGTTATCTCTCATCCAGGTGTGGGGTCAGTATCCAAGAAGTACACAAGTTTCAATGAGCAAGATCTACCCTTTACAAAAACAACATGGGTAGCATCAAGTGTGCTGAAGGTCACCTATGTCCCTGTAGATATCAACTATGCTGATTCCTTCCCTTGCCTTGCAGATAAGTGGTATAGTGATTTATGATATGGTATATGGTATAGTGATTGTGATTTAGGGTACCCCTCTCCTCACTAATATCCAAAATTCTACAAAATCCAAACTTGATATGTGTTACAAAAGAATAGCCAAATTTGCCACCAAGGCCAAATTCTCATCCCACCAGTGTAACTCACTGAAACAATTAGGCTGGTTGAAACTCCTCCACCATATCTAATTCACCCAGCTAACTACAGCACACAAAATAATCTACAGACCCACAGACTGTCCTGCTCTCTCAACTCTACTTGCCAAATACCAGCCCAGCAGGCAACTAAAATCTGAAAAGCATCTACTTCTAAAAGTAGAAAAGCCCACCTTACCGGCTAGTCAACTGCTCCACTCCTTCACCATCGCCAAACTATGGAACTCGCTTCCTCCTTCTATAAGACACATGGGCAGCACCACCACCTTCAAACACTGGCAAAACATCTCAACTCTTCCTGGCTATGTACCTGCTCTATAACCTAACCTCTTCCTTCTCCTTATATGATAACTAAACTCATGCTTTTTACTACTAGTGACTGACGATACTTTCTCCATATTTTTTTTTCTTTCATCACTTGTTGATACTGCCACAACAATGCTGATTAATTTATCTCCATTGTTACCACTTTGAATTCATCTGGCAACCAACTAAATTCCTGCTTTTATGTATATATTCTGTATATGTTACTGTAATCAAACCAAATTAATTCCTTACTTATGTATATATTCTGTATATATTACTGTAACCACTATGTGTAACACTGTTTCTACTATGCACCATCCCTGGTAATTCAGTGCAGGTGATAAAATCACCGCCTGCACCACTGCTCCCAGAGGGTACCACTGGACCTGCCTCCAGGGCAGAACTATCTGAGGGGGTAGGTAGTGCAAGGGTAGCACAGGTGGTGCTGCCAGGTTGGCTCCCTGATGTGCTGGGCAATGGTGCTGGAGCTGGTGGAGGGGGCAGGCAGATCCTGTTGGACAGGCCTACCCTGTTGTGCTGTGGAGCATTTAGTGATGTGGTACACATGGATGACATGGACACATTTTGAAGACACATAATAAAATTAAAAAATAAAAATGCAAAAATAAAATAACAATAAAATAAGAGGGATAAGGGTTGTGTTGAGAGAAAAAAGTGATAATATTATTACCTTCATAGGTGACATACAATGAATTGATACAATTATTTGACTCTATTATCTTAACTTTTACTTTTAAGACTACCAGCTCCTAACAGATGCGTACTGTATTATAGATTGCAGCAAGTACTCCTTGACATGTGCATATATTGCACACATGCATGTTTCAGTTATACAGATTAAAGTTTACAGCAGGGTATTTGTGCCACTGGTATAGGGGTTTGAATTTAATTTAAATATAATTGAAGAATTAACAATATTGTATAGTTGGGAAGTGTGGTATTTGAACCCACAACCTCTGACTAAAGTCTAAATTGTACTCTTGGTTTGTGCTACAGACTACTGCATGCATGACTGTTTTACAGTTGAGATATGCATGCTAAATTTGATATTCTAATACTAGACTCTTGGTTTGTGTTACAGACTAATGCATGCATACTTGCTTTTACAGTTGAGATATGCATGCTCAATTTGTTACAACTCTATAAAATACCAAAAAAGCTATCTTTAACTTTTAATGCTACAATAACACTACTCTTCTGGTGCATACATACCACATCCTTCCCTCATCCTCAACGATTTAGCCCCATGGGTTTGGATATTTATCTCATGATCATGAGCAGCTGTGGAAAAAACAGAACAGAACAGAATACCATTATGAATACCAGACTTGCCTATATTCAGCTTTTAAGTCTTACAAGTACTCTCAGTGGTTGATACTTACACAAATGTGGTATGTTCGCATTCCTAAATTCCTTGATCCAGTGGTCAAGGGTATCACTCTTCCTCCTCTGGAGGTCATTGTAGTGATGCTTACATTGGTCACCAGTGCATGGGATACTGGTGGCTCTGTTTACAGCCCGGGCTAAACTATCCCATGGCTTCTGTCTTACACTGGGAGCCACAATAGGCCCCCTGCAGAAGCCTGGTACTGCGGTTCTTAACTAGGAGTCCAATAAAAATTGTGGACTCCTGAATACCCCATCTCTGTGCCCTAAACCTTACACCTGCCCCACAAACGCTTGCCATGTCTGCCACAGATCTAGAACAATAGAGAATGATAGTTTCCTGCCAATTCCAGTCATCACATTTACTGGGAATGCACATACTGTCTGAAAATGTTGTGCTCTACTCTCCATTGCACAAACATGGTGCTCAGCAGTGTGCATCACAGAGCACCACATTTGCGTGATGGTAAGCAGAACACAACAATGGCAAGCAAAGCAATTTCAAGGTTATCAGATGTACAGGCAGTTGTGTATGTATGTTAGTGAAATGTGACGGTTATGGCAGTCCAGATAGCAGAAATATATTTACAGGAATCTAGTATACAATATACCCACAGTAATGGATTTGAGAATAAATGTGATAATACATAGATAAATGAATACATAACTGACAGAATACTAGAGCCTCAGCCCTCATACATATAATTAATATCAATTATACCACGTCAAGAGTTATAAGTGACAGTGACTATAATGGGAAGTGGAACAACAGTAAAAGTGTATGGAATACGCTGTGTTCGAACCTATGACCATGTGTATGGCAATCCTACACTTACACCTGTTGCCACAAAAGGCTGAGAAAACACTTGTCTGTGTTGTAGCTCATTGCTATAAATGGTATTATCACAACAGTAAAACAAAGGTTGCCTTCTCTGTACTAGAACCCAAGGCCATCTGTACTCCAGCCTTACACTTAACACCTGCTGCCATAGGACTAGTTACATGACATTCTATATTTCACTAATCATTCTTAATGTCTTGCTGTTAACTGCAGTGTAACATTGCTTACTGGATTTGCACAATGCCCAGTGGTGTTAATTGAATGCATCTGGCTTCTATTTTCAGCTGTCTGGGTCCTGTCCATTTCCTGGGTGGGCCAGTTGTCCAGTTTTTCCACTGCTGTACTTTGCACAAATAAGATAAGCACAGCCAAACCTGACAATCATTTTTCTCTGTTTCTCCTGTTTGCATTACCGTATTTCTCCATAAATAAGACCTAACCAGAGAATAAAGCCTAGCATGGTTTTCCAGTGTGGTTATGATATAAGCCCTGCCCCAAAAATAAGCCCCAGTTAAGATTGTCAACAACACACGATGGACATGTTGAATTATAAAATAATAATATTATTGTCACCTGTTGACTGAGGTTATCGTACTTTGCTCGCCATTTTTGGACCATTCGGACACCCAACTTCTTCTCTTTGCAGAAAGTCATAAGATTCTTTCCCCAGGACTGCTCCATGAATCTTACTGTAACCCTAATCCTCACTCACACTTGACAGTTGAGATCCTTGGCCCATAAACGCTGCCAAGTCTACTTTCATTGGTCAAAGTACAGACAACACACGTAAAACATGCATACTAGTTAACGAACGGGTATGGTTGTGTCTTCTTAACCATCGCCATTTTCTGTTGCCACTCCTGGCTCATAAGTCTTCAATTAACCCCCCCCCCCAGACAAGATGAGTGCAAAAAGAAATAGATATTCCATCATGGAGGACTCCCGCGGAAAGAATCTGATGGCTTTCTGCAAAGAGAAGTTGGATCTCTGAATGGTCTAAAACTGGAGAGCAGCATACAATAACCTCAGTCAACAGGCCGGCAAGGGAAATGCTAAGATGTGCAAGTATGGATCAGGTCGGCAACCATTATTTCCTGAGCTGGAAGACATCATCTGTGAATGGATTGCTAACAGGAGAGCAAGGGCTTTGGTTGTACGCAGGGCTGATATTCAAGCATTTGCCCTTGCAATGGCACCACAGTTAGAAGTATCCCCAGAAGAATTCAAAGCATCACAACATTGGATGGATGGCTTCTTCAGCAATATGAACTGTCTCTAAGAAGTTCGACAACACATTTCAAGCTGGAAGATACTGAAGTTATTAAACATGCACTTGCATTCAAGTCCTTTGTTAATGGCATCAACTTTTCTAAATACCAACTCTCCAACATGACTGCTATGGATGAAACCACAACTGATCAGAGGGCTGCCTCGTCAATCTACATTCCTTCCACAGGTTACAAAAGTGCACATGTTACCTGTATTTTGGCAATTTGTCTAGATGGAAAGAAAACCCCACCTCTAATCATTAGTAAGGGCAAGTAAGATAAGATTGAACGTGTTTCAGGCATTTACATTCTTGAAACCGAAAAGGCCTGGTGCACACAAGCAGTTATAAGGAAGTGGGTTGATGTAATTTTGCCACTTGTTTTGTGAGGTGGCAAATGAGGTCTGCAAGTCTGGGATTCAGCCAGCACTCACTGTGCTAAAGACATGAAGAACTTCCTTGCACAGAGAAGAATAGATCAAATAATGATACCCACAGGAATGACTGCCTATCTCCAGACTCTTGATATTGCAATAAACAAGCCATTCAAGGACCATTTGCGCATGGAACTCAATGTCTACACTGAAAATAGAATGGAGAGAAATCAGAGTGGAAACTTTGTGAAGCCTAGCCTGCAAGAGGTCGTGACTTGGGTGAAGAATTCATGGGATAAAATCACTGACAGCTGTGTTCCCAATACAATACGAGCAGGCTACATGGACAAGCAGTGCTCATTTAAGGAGATCTCTATTGCTAGGCATGACAGATTGGGGCCAATGATTCTACAGGAAATGGAGTCGCAAGAAATTCAGACTGGAATTCGGGGGTTGGAGACTTATGACAATGTTCCAGAAGAAGATGACATGACTCTGTTTGAATAACTTTTCTGTTATCGGGGCAACAGAATAGATTGCTTCTGCTTTCATCTGCCAGCAAGCTCTTGTCAGTTTTTTGACTTTATTGTATTAAGGTAATGTTTCATTTTCAAGGGATAATTACAAAGTAGGGCCACTAGTTCCCAGACTTCGTTTTATGACTTTCCATCATTCGTCTCTTACGGTTTGGGTAAGGAATAAAGAAAGCATCACCACTCAAAAAGTGGCAGTTATTCACCTGTTTTATTCCCCTCCTCCAATACACATGTATTAAGCATGATATATTGCATTGTGAAAGCCAAGGTGTAGATATTCTGAAGTTGAAATGTCTGTTGTACTGTTTATGTAGAATTCTCACACAACTGTTAACGCATTACCTAGAACTGTTGCCCAATAATGGAAAAGTACCAAATAAATGTCAATTTGTATACATGAATAAATGTTGATTTGTGTACATGAACAAATGTCGAATTTTGTACATGAATAAATGTAGATTGTTGTACAGGGGGTAAATAAGGCATCCCCCCTGATAATAAGCCCTAATGTGTATTTTGGCAGGGGAAAAAGTATAAGACCCGGTCTTATTTTTGGGGAAATACAATAAGTGGCACGTCATGCAAACACTGGCCAATAAAAAAAAGAAAGAAAAGGGAGAGGTAGTTGAAATGATGAAAAGCAATCTATGACATACACAATAGGAAATGTTATTACTCATGAGATATTTCTACTTAGGTCTGGAGTTGAACTCTCACTCCAATGTACCTTTAGAACACAGGATGGGTGCCTTATCCCTCTTTGCCACACAAACATCTTTGCAGCAAAGAACTTAACTCAATATGAATACAACCAACTGCAACAGCATCTACAGTGATATCAAACCATACAAGTGTTATTTGCACATGTATTAGTATGTAGTGCACCTAGTGATCACAGAACCTGTCATGATTATTGCTTGCAAATATACAGCTCTGTCTTACATTTGTGTGTTTGCTGGCCATTCTTTATTTATCTGGGAAGTATTCTGAGACATGCAGTGTGTAAGCCATTCTATATCATTGGCATTAAGATGTGTGGGGATATTAAGTGGAAATAATATCATATGCAGTTCCCAACAAATGGGCATTTTGGATGTTAAGGAACACACTCTGCGACTTGTGCACTGCTTACTTACATTTCCAACCTTACATCTAGCACTTTGAAGATCTATCCTGACACACCCAGTGAAAGTAAGACAGCCTGCAGTGCTGTTGTGTTTTCCTTCTTCCAACCACTAATCAATCACACTTGCAATCCATTAAAAACAAACACTGAGGGAGTGCCTGCGCTATGTTTACATCTCCTACATGGATCTATCTTTTTGGAATTCAGCAATTCTAGGGAGTTCACACCTCATTTGCATCTTCACCATGCTAACAGCCATGAATCTACACTTCAGAAAGTATGGTTTCATTTGGTCAGCTACATACTGCATATGTACTTAGGAAATATCTGAAGATAGGCTTTTACACTTTTATCTGTATGCATTAGTTAGAAGTGTATTGATGGCATGGGCATGTTTGCCAAGCCATTTCAGAGGGATACATTACTGCCAATACAGGAAAATAGAATGCTGTGTGATAAATATGTACAGATGTTTCAGGGACAGTTCCTTTGGTAGAACTTTTTAACATTTTAAAGAGGGATTGTTAGCAAATTGTGCCATTTTCCTATTCTTTTTTGGGGGGGCATAGGTGAGTCACTGCTAAGGCACAAACAAGGCTAGACTGTTCTTTTGTGGGGCATAGGTGAGTTACTGTTATGGCACAAACAAGGATATGTTGCTCTATTAATGTGATACAAGGATATGCCACTCATTCCTATTGTTATACAATACACTTCAGGTTCAAGACTTACCTTGTAAATGCAGCAATTGACACGGTTCTGTCCGTGTAGTCTCCTTTCCATGGCTATATTCCAAAAGTTTTGGAATATGCAGGCCAAGCCAGCACAGAGTCTACATGGATGCTTTATATCTTATTGAATAGCTCCACCTTGTTAGATCGGTTGATAAGCATGCAATTCAGCTTCTTATGCTGTAATTAGCATACCCTGGTGTTTACCTGGTTGGCGCAGGTGTGCGTGCCTCTACACGGCGCTTACTGAATCTAAAACTTTCTGCGACCACGTGAGCATCGTGCCATGATGTGAACATGGTGAAAAATTACCATGTAGGCTTTACTGAATCCTGGGGACTGTCTTAAACTGCAAGTCACATAGTCACAACTTTCAGGAAAAGACTTCCCAAAAATTAATTCAGCAGCTGTTTGTTGAAAGCAGCAATTCAGTCAGAATTGAACAAAAAGCAAACATCTTTCTTCTTTTGAACAGTAGTTAGCTTGTAATTAACTGTTTAAGGTCAGGAAGTGAATCTATGATACCCTTCTCCCACAGAAAAAAGTAGTCTAGTTTTACATGTTATAATGCAAAAATGTATGTGCTGTAGGTATGTAAGATACTGATGCTATGATGCTAACCACATACCAAATTACAGAAAAATTAAAGGGTTTAAACTGGAGAAATTTGACATTTGGAGAGACATCATTAGCATCCAAACTAACTGTGTACCCAGTGCCTTATATCTCTAATATAAACATGTTCTTTCATTTAAACCATGCAGACAGTACACGCAGGTGACACTTGTACAAATACCATATTCACTCTTAATCATAAAGTCACACAGATGGTGCAGTACCACATAAAAACCTAACATGCAAGTCACATGGCCAGAATTACTATACAACCATGGCAAAATGATACCACACTCACTCCAAATTCCAACAGTCACACACAGTACTACACTTTAACACTTGTGATATGATTCCAAATTGCTACAGTGATACACAGTACTGCATCACAACCCTAGGAATATGGTACTATAGTCACTGTAGGCAATTGGTATAGTGACACACAGTACTGCACCACAAACCTAGTAATATGTTACTATAGTCACTGTAGAAATTTGGTACAGTGACACACAGTACTGCACTGCAACCCTAGTAATATGGTACTACAGACACTACTAACCTCAGAGTCATACAGACAATACTATATATAATCACAGTATCATAATACCATAACGACTCCTAACATGCAAGTTACATTGAGAGTACTACACTACACACTACAACCTTGGTAGTATGGTACCACATTCACTCCAAACTTTATAGTCACGGGAACAGTACTATACCACAACAATGGTACTGTAACACCACATTCTCACCTAACTCTCACAGTCTCATGCACACAGTACTAAACCACAGCACTTGTATTGTAACACTATGTTCACTGCTAACTATTGCAGTCACATCCACAGTGCTACACCACAAGATAATACCAGATTCACTGCTAACTCCCACAGTCACAAGAATAGTACTTCATAACAGTCCCAGAGTAACACAGACAGCACTACATCAAAACATGTGTACTTTAACAAAACATTTAGTCCTCACTCCCACAGTCACATAGACAATATAACACTGCAACAATGTAATACCACATTCACTCATACTTCTTACAGTTATACAGACAGTGTTACATTCTAGCACTACTGTTGTAACAACACATGCCCTATTAACTTCCATGGTCACCCACAGAGTACACAGGACAATCTTACAGCAACAGCCAACTAACTTCCACAGTCACCAGTACAGTATTATATCACAATACTGTTAATATAAAACTACATTTACCCCTCATTCACATAGTCACATAGATAGTACTATCCAACAACACAGATACTATAACATCACATTCACCTACTGCTATACAACACTGATAATAAAACCATACACACAATCTTAACTCCCTGAGTCATACACACAATGCTACATTGGAATGGTTGTACTGTATCATCACATTTATAGCTATCCTTCATGATCACAAAGAGCACTACACCACTTTCTAGGTATTACAACTCAACATTCACTTCTAACTCCCAAAGTAACACAAAGTACACCATCATAACAATGCTAGTATAAAACCACATGCATTCATGACCTTTGCAATCAGTGGTACTACAACACAATGGACACTGCAATGCAGCATTCATTCCTATCTTCCATAGACAGAAAGATGATCCAGGAACAAAACACTACTACTGTAACAACTTCCCTCCTAACTCTCCCACTCACACAAAGACTGATACACAAAGAACTGGTATTATATATCAAATTATTTATCATTTATTATAGTGGTTCATGAGGACTATTCAAAATGAGATTTCATTTTCAGTACATCCTTAGAGAATAAAATCTTCAAGTTATACAACATGCACATGTGCAGTTTCACACAGAAACATTCACAGATTAATTTGGCAACATAAAATCAATCCTAGTTAAATAAAATATTAATTTATAGGAAGTGCGTTCATGAATCACAAACAGTATATTAACAGTGAAATCAAGGCAAACTAATGCTAACACATTTTAAAGTACATAACAGCATCAGTAAGAAAATGAAAAATATCAAAAGTTAGGCAAAGAGGCCTCACAGTATGGCCAACTGACACTGGTTGAAGAGTGTACATATAAGAATAAATAACCATTAAGCTGCTACTGCAGACATACAGTTAGATAATATGAGAAAGACTATCTTTCTGACTGGAGAAAATAAGCATATAGTCCAGAATCTGTTGTGGGAATGGATAAATAATTAGTACAACACATCAGTAGTCAGAAATTAATACAAAGATGGGGTCATTAGCATTTCATTATGAGTAGAGAAATTACATATATCCTACTGTTAAGTTACCCTAGAGGGCAAATCCTCTGAACAAGAAAATAGTTTCTCAATGGAAACATAAAAGTATTTTTTGTCTGTGATGTCCCTTAATGTGTGATTAACTTTATTCTAGCATGTATCAAAGAAGACAGGATAGCTAACATGCACTCCTAACTGTCACAGCCATATAGGCAGTACTGTAATATGACACTGTTACTGTAACAGCACATTCACTTGCTGACTCCCACAACTGTACAGACAGTATTATACCACAAGATAATATCACAATCAGAGCTATCTCCCACAATCAAAAGAAACATATTATACAAGACTGGTGCTTTCGCCACAAAGACAACACTACATCATAACACTAGTGGTGTAACACTACAATGAGTGCCGTCTCCCCAATTACACAGACTCAGTGATACACCTTTACTATAAAACCACATTTACTCCTAACTCCTGTAGTTACACAGATAGTACTGCACCACAACACTGGTACTTTAGTATCACACTTACTCTTAACTCCAGCAGTCACACATGGGAATGAATTCATAAAAGGTTACTGCAAGTGTAGAAAAGGTGTACACTTTGTAGAAACTCTTTTGAAAGCAGAGACATCCATATTGCAGTTCTTTTGCACAAACATGTGAAGCCCTGTGGTGCAGTACTCCTGCAGCTATGCTAGATGCTAATGAGGCATTCCAGGGGACATGCATATGCTAAATAGCCACATGGTCTCCCCAGAACTGCCTTGAACAATACATTTATGCAGTTCAGCAATTCTGTTTAAATAAGCATGGACGTTCCTAGCCATTTGTGATAAAGAACACAGTCAAAAGGCTGTGAAGTTTAGTCGTATGCTAGTGTTACTGTATCCATGAGGGACTGCATGTGTCAGTATGTGTCTGCCTGGGTGGTAGCAGTAGGGGGGGGTTAGTGTCCTTTAGTGTTTTTTGTGGGTGTGTGTGTGTATGGGTGAGTGTGCCCATGAATGCAATAGGGTGAGGAAGGGCTGTGCATGTGTGTGTGGGTGAGTGTGTCCATGAATGCAATAGGGTGAGGAAGGGCTGTGCATGTGTGTGTGTGTGTGTGTGTGTGTGTGTGTGTGTGTGTGTGTGTGTGTGTGTGTGTGTGTGGGTGAGTGTGTCCATGAATGCACTAGGGTGAGGAAGGGCTGTGTGTGTGTGTGTGTGTGTGTGTGTGTGTGTGTGTGTGTGTGTGTGTGTGTGTGTGTGTAGGCAGGTGGGAGGGTTGGGGTGGCTTTCATATTTCCACATACCCCTGGACTGTTCAGCAAAGGCTGCAACATTAGGTCTAGGGATATACTAGCCAGCAGTAATAACTCTTTAAACTCTTGCCTTTATGGCAATTAAAACTAATGGTAATCATGGGAGCGACACTACACATGAGGAATAACTCTTTAAATTCATGCGTGAACAGCACATAAACAGAATGGTGATTGAGGATATGGAGGGGTTACTAGGTACCAGGGATAATCTATATAGTGTGCCTTAAAGACACTTGTGAAAAAAAAATGTGCACTGGGAAACCACTAGACAACAGGGAAACATTAAGTATCATGCATTAAAAGGAACTAAAAGGGTTTCAACCATTTACTCCCACAGAGGACATTAGTCTTCTGCACTATCGCTAGAAGCAAGGATATCAGGTATAAAAACAATATTGAGAAAAAACAACATCAGGTACAAAGGGGTAAAGGGATTCGAACACTGCACCCATGGCCCAAGAGACTATAGCATTAACGTGCTTCACTAACAGATAAGTTAATACAGAAGAGTTTTTCAAAATATATAATGAGGACCCTGAGCATTATTCAATGCCCTTGACAGTTTGTAACTTATGAGGGAGAAGGACAGGGAACACTAAACATATCGGTCAACCTCATAGTGCAAGACATCAAGAGAAAGCCAAAATTAATCTCAGGACAAAATTAAGGACAGATTTGAATTATATCTCACATGAGCTTAGAAAGTCTCTAGGATAACAGTGTTTACAGCACAATGGATTTACTTTGCGAAATTCTAATGTCTAGTGTTAATAAATGACTGAAATCATCCTTGATTTATGATGGCAGGAAAAAGGAGACAGTGGGGACGTTCTCACAACACAGGAACAGGTATGAGGTATTAAGTTTGTGTGTGTGTGTGTGTGTGTGTGTGTGTGTGTGTGTGTGTGTGTGTGTGTGTGTGTGTGTGTGTGTGTGTGTGTCTGTGTTTTTTTTTTTTTGTTTTGTTTATTTGCTTGAATGTGTATATTGAGTCTGGGAGTGTGAATGAACAGGGTTGCCTGTGTTAACATGCCATGAGCGCCGCCACTGTTAACTATCATAGCAAGTATTGATCTGCACTTGTGGTTGTTAATGATGATTTAGAGGTACGCAAATTAGCTGATGAGGTCTTTCCACATTACAACTGACTTGTCTCTGAATCCACTAATACCGCATAACAGAAACAGGACCTTTTTACTGCAGCCCTTTAAGTTCTAAATGAAACCATGAGAAATGGTACCACACTACAGCACCTGTACTGTAACACCTTATTCACTGCTAATTCCTGGAGTAACACACACACACATACACACACACACACACACACACACACACACACACACACACACACATAGAGTACTACAGCAAACTGTACAACCACATTCACTGCACTACCACAGTACTAGAATACCCCATTCACTCTAATATGCAAAGTCACAGAGACAGTACTGCACAACACTGGTACTGTAATACCACATTCACCTCTAACTCCTACAGTCACACAACACACATATTATATAACATATTATATACCAGCATACTCAGTCTGAACAATTAACAATAACACTAAACTAAACATTTAATTAATTTTAGTACGGAAAGTGTCTTCCAAGCTGTTTGTTGTGCTAATATTGCTATAATCTGCATTGAGGATTTGCTTATATGTTGTTCCTCACTATTTTAGTTGTTTGCAAGGTAGAATTCAGATAATTACATCAGAAAAACAATAGTAAATGTATAAATTTAAATCTCAAAATATGGAAGGTTTCCTTTTAGTACTATAAATGAACTTATTGTTTCTACAAGTAAATATTTTTTAACGTCTTGTGGTACACATATAGCTACAAGGCAGTATTGTATCAGTGGTCTAACCCTCAACAAATCTAAACAAAAAGTTAAATAACATCTCATAAACGTAAGATCTGGCCAATTAATTATTTAATTAAATATATTTATACTAGACAAACAATCTCAATTAACACTAGTAACTTAAAAGTTGAATAACTTTATAACAAAAAACATTTTTAAAACTAATTGTCATTCATCTAGAAGTTTGGTAAGGCAAATTTTCTTCACTGTATCTTCTCTGTAATAAATGCAATTAAGTTTGAGATGACCATGTAATATTCAGGATTGTTACCCTAACCTACACCACATTTTCCTGACAGTTTTATACCTCCTCCTTCCCACAAATGACTGAGTAAGAAAGAATAACATATTCTAGGCCAACAAAAAGCAAGAAATCAGTGGGAATGTTGCTTCAGTCCTCTGTAATATGCAACCAGAAATGGGCAGGGGACAAGCTTTTGTACAGAGTTAGGACACATTATCTTCTATATCAAAGCCAGTTAGAAGCAAATGTTACACCAGACCTGAAAGTAAGTATTAGCACCAAACACAGACCCATAAGCTCCATCTGTCCTCACATATCTGTCATAGCTGTGGAGGTCGTGGGTCAATAGAAGCTTAATCCCATCCATACACTGCCTCACTATAACCTCCTCAGCTCGGTCTTGGGCCAGTTCATAAATGTAAAATCCCCCACCCCACCCCCACATGTGTCAAGCCTTTCATACAAGATACAGAATTCAGTATGCCAGTGCACACAATAAAGAAGAAAGATCAATTTGCCCAAGGAGCAGGAAGCATGGCAGCACTTGTTCAAGACACCATGTTTTCTGAAGTAATGAAGTAATGAATATGTTTGTACAAGTAGATTTAAACACATCTAAACTTAGGCTACATCTACAGTGAGGCATTTAATGCATTAAATCTGGCATCCACCATATTGAGTTGGTATGGTAAACCTTTTGGGTAATTTTAACATTTATTGGCTATTGCAAACCAATAATGAACCTATTAGTGACAGTATTTATACAGCCTATAGATAGTAAATAACTGTACCTCCCAGTGTCAATTAAAAAGAAGACAGGGAATGAAAATTTATTGATTGGATGTCAACCATAAACCATGAAAATGAGATTATCTCTGGCATCCTAGTCAATTGTATGCAAACATGTCAGCCTTTAACTACCAAAAGAAAAGCCAGTATGAGGCTTAAAAAGGAACCTACAAATAAAATGGATAATGCTCCCATTGCAATTAATTGGTCCCAGATTAACTATCTCCCTGCTGGAATACTTCTCTTGAGCTCTTTAACAGTGCAGTCTTCAACACGATTGACAGTTTTCTTCCAACCTGATAGGTTAGATTCAAGATCAACAGGCTTTCAGAGAAAAGAAAAACAATTTAAGAGGTTGGAACAGCCACAGATAAAGCATAGTGGACATATATAGATAAAAAGGATGAGAGTAGCAAAAACATATACGTATTCATGGGAAACAAGTTCTAAACGATGATTAGACAACAAAAAAGAGATTAGTATATACCCTAAAATGAAACAATATAAAAATATCATATTTCTGTAAGAGGATACATAGGCCAGTGTGAAAATCCTAGTTTGCTACACTGGACCTTCTTTGCTTGAATTCTGACATCAATAAAATATTTAAGGCATATCCTCCCCCTCCATTCTTGATCATGCTCATGCCAACAAACTCATTAACTGTATACAGCCTTTTCAAAATAGTTGAAAAACATGGTTTAGCATACATGGTTAATATTCCTACAGTCTATTTAAGGCAAAAATAGCAAATTTCACTGTCCTACCTATAATACCATTAAAGATCAGGAGTACAAAATAATAATAAATGGTTGCTCTAAACATCTAAAACGAAAATAAGGTTGTCCCACTTTTCAAAAGTGGAGAGGAATAAAATTTGAAACCATGTTTTTCACTTTCAACAAAGACAGGATAAAAATGAGTGCACATGCAGTTCTCCAGCTACTTACAGGAGCATGGTAAACTATTGTAAACTCATCATAGCTGCAGATTCAGACATGGCGCCAACACAGCCATCATGAAGCTTGTAAACGACATCCCCACTAATGCAGGTAAAGAACATAATGTCACAGCAATCTTCTTAGATTTCTCTAATGGTGTCTAAAAAGAGATGAGTTGCTAAAAAAAATAAAATAAAAAAAAATATGACCAAATATATAAAACGATCTTTACCTATATACATGTCTACATGCCAAAAGTAACAATTCTCAAAAATAAAAAAATCAGACCGATACCATTCATAAGAACGGACATGAGGGCTTCATCCTCTTATCCATCTTTCTCATGTGTACTAACCATACTACTGCCTATAACCCCGAGCCTACACATTACCTTAATGAAAACCCTTTCCCTAACAGTACCACTATACAAAATACTCCCTCTCAAATAACCACATGGGCATAAAACTACATCTACCCCACCATATCCAGCTCTTACTCTAACCCTAACCAGCAAACACTCGCACACTTTTCAGTATATCTAAAGGTTTTTACATTAGAAAACAACCACACTTACCTGCATGCAAGCAAACATTGAACACCATACAGAAAATCTATGCTCCGAGTATCAGCATTTCCAGCACTTGGAAACAACACCATAAGATTAAAAACACATTCAGTAAAGTGACCTGCAACACCATAAACACATAAACAGAAGTTATGTCCTTACGATAGTGTTGGCTCTTCATTTCTCCTAGTCCATCTATTTCGACTGCTAGGTATTCACCATTACATGGATGCAAATTTGCAAACTCACTCATCTCCAAGAGCTGAAGCTCTTTACTTACTGACAAATTACAACTGTTCCTTCTCAATCTCCTTATTCAGTTTGCTGCATAAACACTAAACACAGGAACTCTTAGATACCAGGAATCTATAGCATAACCTAGCTAGGAGTAAGAGATGCAAATGCCCCAGGCACAAAGTATTGGGGGGTGTGATCAGCCATCCATCACCCCAATTGATTTTTTAGTGCAATATAGGCTTTTGAAAACCGCTATTGCATTTTTGGTCAAACCTGAGTACTGTAGCACCCCTTGTGTGGTCTAAACTGTAGCAACTGCTTGCGACACTGTAGCAAATAGTTTGCAGGTAAACAACATAATGTCACAGCAATCTTCTTAGATTTCTCTAATAGTGTCTAAACAGAAATGAGTTACTAAAAAAAAATAAAATAAAAAAAAAAAAATGACCAAATATATAAAACGATCTTTACCTATTTACATCTAGTTAACATTATTCACAAATAATTATATCTGTTAATTTCACTGATGCACACTACGTCAGTGTCTACATGCCAAAAGTAACAATTCTCAAAAATATAAAAATATTTTTTTTTAATTAAAGCCTGAGTGCTGTAGCATTCCCTGCAGGCAGGGTATAAACTGTAACAACCATTTGTTACATTTGTAGCAAGCAGTTTCCTATGATTTAAAGGAAGAAATTATTTATTTATTTAATTTCCCTTAAAATGCGAGGAAGGAGGGGCAGGGCAGAAAAACAGAACCTGAATGGCTGGAGCAGGGGGGGTGGGGGCAGTCAGGCTTCTGGCCACCTGGTTGTTGTGCCAGTAGAAGGAATGGACATTTTTTCTGCTATTCATTTGAAGAGCTGGGAGTCACGAGTGAGACAACTACAGGTCATGTCAGGAATAAGAGATGAGAGAGGGATGGATTCAATGCTAGATCTATTAAGTCCATGCGGCACATGAAAAGACATGATAGTTGGGAGAGGGTGGAAGATGGGTTGTAAAAGTAGTTTGACTAGGTTACTAATAATGAAGTTCGAGCATTACAGTAAGTTCATAACTTCTGTATGATACATTATCCCATCTGCTCATGCTGATGTTGTATGTTATATTATCCCATCTGTTCATGCTAACCTCTGGAACAGATTCCCTAAAAGAATCACAGGCCTAAAGCAGATACCCGATGCTGACCACCTTAAAAAACTCCAGCTATACTCTGTCGCATATCGTCTACTACGAGGTGATCTCTGCTTAACATACAAGGCCCATGTCAAACCCAGAGCTGTTGGACATGCTACATTTAAAGAAATCCCAATCCCTCAGAGCCACACGCTCCAGGGATCTAAACCTTGTCATCACAATAAAAAAAAACATGCTGGAGGGATAGGTTCCTGACCCAGGGACTCCCCAGTCTCTGGAATAGACTGCCCATACATGTCAAGCAGAGTACCTCTTTGGCCCTCTTCAAAAGGAACCTTGATGATTGGATGGGAGAAAGGAAATTCACCCCAGGGATCACACCAGTCGCCCTGATAGACAGGGGTCCAGGGAAGTAAATAGTGTGGGAAGAAATAGCCAAGGAATTGCTATGGCTAGGCTTGTATAGGCCCTAGGGCCGATAGCCTAGTACCAATCTATGAACCTATGAACCCTAGCTACCAAACTTCCTGGGAGGAATCCTGACAGGATACCCTCAATAATGGCAGCTTGGAAGGAAGGACTGAACGTGGAGGTCATATACAATTTAAACTGATTGGTAAAGGTGTGCAAAGTAGTCCAAGTTGCTGCTGCACAAATATCATTAATTGAGGACTTCCTAAAGAGGGCGGTAGAAGTCACAATGGATCTTGCGAAATTAGATTGGTATATAAAGGTTTTACAATCAGTGAGATAACTAGACATGGTTACTTTAGAAGCCTTTTGTCGCAGTTTGGAGGATGCATAAGAAATGAATAAGTGGCTTTCTTTTCTCAATGCTTTAGTACAATGTAAATAAAAATGTAATTGCCTGTGAACAGTCAGTGTGTGCAACAAGTAAACTATCTTGTTGGAGTACCTCAAGAAAAATATGGCAAAATGAATGGTTTAACTGAGTGAAAATAACCTGACATAAAGGCTGAGTTGGTTTTGAGTGAAACTCTCTTTGTGTAAAACTAAGAATGGGAGTTAAGAGGAGAGAGTTATTTGAAAGTCCAAAGTGGCAGGCTTCCTTGAAGTTGAAGAGTCTAGGACCTGCTCTGCCAGATCTTGTTGGCATTTTGTCATGTGAATTTGATAATTCAATGTTCAGAGTACAAATGTGTCCAAAGTGTAAGCTCACTTCCTCAAATGGCCTATCATCTGAGATTCCTTGTTAGGGGAGTGAATCACTGAACTGACATCGGACAGTTCCTTCTTGGTGGCAGCTGACACAACAATAAACAATAAAGTCCTCCAGAGGGAACTTACTCCAATATAGTTTGTCCATACTTGGATTGAGAATTTTGCCTTGGGTTTCTTGGGATGCTCTTTGCTGTGTCAGGCTCCTGCCAAGCTCTCTTCACTATCACTCCATCATAAAAGTGGAGGGAGGGACCACTCAGAAGGTACAAGGGCAGATTTGAAGGACTCAAAGGACCTCCTCATCCAGGGAAGGGGGATCAATGGCCCAAGTACCCCTCTATCACATTAATTTTAAGATTTTGCCAAACTTGGTATCTTCTAGAGGGGACTGTAGGGATCATTCCCCTTCATCTGAGTTGGTATCCAGTATGAGAGACTCCTTGGGGGAGTCTACATATCACCACTTGCATGTATATTTTCATGGTGGCCCTGGAGGGGTTTCCTCCAAAGCACCAAAGGATTCTTAATGACCCTCATTGCAAAATGGTTTAAGACTTCTAGAAATGTCCTGTCCTTGGGAAGGATGATCAGAAGTAAGGGCTGCAGACAGATGTGTACCAAGTGATAGAGCTGAAGTCAGTGGAGCACCCCCTGCTGGCTTTGAAGGATGGGCCGACATGGACTCCATTGTTATTCAAAAACCTCTGAGTTAGTATTGCGTCATACAGAAAAGACTTGGGCATCAATGGTGTTAAACACGGAGCTTAAGGGACTGACAGACTACATAGCTCCACTGCTAACATCAAACCCAACAGTGAACAGGGTTGGGAGGGTGGCCTAAAGGTTAAGGTGTTTGCCTTACAAACACAAGGTGCAGGGTTTGAGTCTCACAAGGGATAATTGGCTAGGCTTAAAAAATGGCTAGCAAGGGCAGTTAGCTTAGTACTAATCTATGAACTTATGAACCTATGAAAAAATGCTGACAGTTTAATGCCAAAGAAAAAAGACTCAAGTGACTCTGAATGAATGAAAAGTCAAGTGCATCAGCCACTTGAGAGTTGGAATCTGATCCCACTGGTGCTGATGGAGAAGTTCCAAGAATGATAATGATTCAGATATCTCCAGTACTGATACCCATAACAGGGAAGGAGCTTCTTTCTGGGGATTCATAAGGTCAGTCCAATCCACCATAGAGACCAAAGGAGATGAGATGACACCCATATCAATTTGTGCCATAATGAAGGCTCTTATAATCCTATCCCAATTAAATTCAGAAGAACTGTGAACTAACTTAATAGACCTTGGAGAAGAAATAGAGGGGGGGCAAGAGGGGAGAAACTTAGAAAGTTCTCCCTCAGTTGAATGGCTGCTGGCTGCTCTTCTGGTGAACAATCAGGAATGACAATAGGCTGGGTGTAGGAAGGACTTGGCACCAGAGACATAGATGGCTCTGAAGATCTCAGAGCAAAGTCCTCTTTAGGATGTTCTAAGCAGGTGATTTTTGGAAAAGAAGAAGTCCAAGGAAGGGCATCCTCTACTCAATTTCTCTTTCTTTTTCCCCTCTTCTTTACATTGTCTCGGTCCTTTTCCTTGTCTGGATCTTGTAAAGAACACAGAAGACCCTTCAAGATTAACATATTCCTCCAGTCTTCCATTCTTAAAGGGAATGAGAGCCAAAGCCATTGCAAATGTCACAAGAGGCTATCAGATGTTTCTGACCTTGGAATACTACTTGTCAGGAAAGGAGATACTGCCAGCCCAGCTATCTGGAATTTTGTAAATAATTATATGCCATTTGTGAATATCAACATGATTCATATAAGATGTTTGTGTTACAAATATATTACAGCTGTATATCATATAAGATGGTTTGTACAGGCATGCGTGCTGAAGAGGTATTTTACAAAGTGCTGTTTGAAATGCATCCACAGTGTACCCTACTGGAATAGAACAGAAATGTACATACACTATTGTAACTGTTTAAATGTATATATTTTATCAGGAGAAACTTGAATACAGGAGGTTAACTTGCAAAACTCCAGAAAAATAGCTGAAATTAAATTTCTTTCTGGCTAGGCCATAGAAAGATGTTGTCTTTCAGTTTCAGTGCAGCAAGGATACATAATGTCTAAAACTAATGAGCTTTCGGTATTGTCTTGGAAATATTTTATTGTTTTATGACGTCCACCATTTAACAAATATCTGAGGAAAAGCACTTGTCTATGTATTTTTACAAGTAGATACTAAATGCTACCAGTTGCCATCAGTGGTTTGTTTTCACCCAGATAGAGTCAGATGACAAGAAATTATGTCATTCTGCAAGCTATCCCAGCAGCAATATTTGAGATATTAATTTAAGAAGTCTCTTAGAGCGAGACAGCATTCTGTATTCTGCTTTGACCTGACAAGAACAACTAGAGAAGATCCATTTACCACATTTGCCTTGCTCTTAAGTAGGTTAACTAGGGTATAGTAATTCTCTTAGATATAGTCAGGAATATAGCAAAGCTTAGCTTAGATATTTTTATTTATTTATTTGAGACTGTCCTGCAATGTTGTTTTAAATATTTCCTGTGATTTTAAACTCTAATGTCACTATAAATATATATTCAGTATTGTCTTGTTTTTTTATTATTTATGATTAAATATATTTAAACATTTCACTGTGGTTAATCTGTCTAGAGATATTTAAGTTCTGAGAGTATTTGCATATTTATCATATTTATTTTGGTGACACTGTGGGCCACTCCTAATAGCCTTACACTTGGTCAACTACCATTTGTATTAATAGTATAAATACACAGTAAGATTGGACACCCTTTGTTAAGGTCCTTAAAGTAGCTGATAAGGAGTGGCTGTTGGCAGTGTTAACTATCTTATAGTCTGGGAAGAAGGGGGCATAGCTAGTAAATCTCTGCCAGCCTTTCACAAGAGTGTGTGTGTGTATAAATCAAACCTCAAAGAGTGTGTGTGTTAGCTAATTGGACAGGGATACAAACTGCTGGAGGTCTTGGTTTGATCACTCAGCTGAGATCTCAACTCTACAGCTATGCCAGTGGGGGGTCTTACTGAGGATCTGGAGAAAGGAGGGAGAAACCAGACCCAAACTGACTGTGACATCTGTGTGCTCTTAAGGGAAATTGCACTTGATGCAGAGAGCTGAATCTGGTAATACTGCGTGTGTACCTGTCATCCACCCAATGTATAGCCCCCACTAGTGGTAGTGGTAAGGATTGAGGCTCCTTGATTACTGTTGCCAGTAGTGGGGTGTCACACCATAAAGAAATTATGGTTATCCTAGAACAGAATTTTATGCCCTCCTTCAAGTGCATGTCCTGAAGCACTTGCTCATATTAATAAAGTCACTATTCAAAGCTAAAGTACTGCAAAAGTAAACACTAACAACCATTACAAAAACTGCTAGAACAGCTGTATCAGCAACTATATGCAATCTGCGTAGTCACAAGAGCAGGAAGAAGCAAAAATGTTTTGCTTTTTTTTTTTAATTAAAGAAAGTACAAAATTAGTGCTATGAAGTACTATTTGAAAAACAATGCATCTCACAGCACAAGAACAATTTATAGAAAGAGATCTTGGGATACAAAGAAGGGAGAGTGCATTATGGGACCAAGGAAGGAGCTCAAGTGCTTGTACAGGAGTCAGTTTGCTGAAATGGATCCAAACAACTGTAAATACCCAACAGCTGAAGTGAATGGATGAGATAATGCAAGATCCTTAAACTCTGTAACAGCTTCCCTTTAGATCTTGTGGTGCTACAATGTTTTCAGGACAAAATAAACTCACGCCTTCCTTTTAAAAATGTCCACCCTGTCTTCAGTCTGTTCCATAACTTATATATTCCCTAATGCCTTTATCAGAAAAAAATGTGCCCATAAATCACCTTATTATACATACTATGCAATATAAAAAATCAAATCCATAAAGAGCTACTCAATCCTTGCTCAATGCACCCCTAAATCACCCCTCTCAGATGTCTCATTTAATATAAAAGTATTAGCAACTTTTATTTGGCATCCATAGCACTGCACTCCTCATCTCCAAAACACCTTCAGTCAGCAAAGATAAACTTTTTACCCATAATATTGCCTTAGAAAAACAGAGGTGGTAACCCCACCCTATCACTTCCCCATGCTGTCCTCCTTTTATTCAGATTTCGTCAATCTGTTATTTTATGTAAATCTTCTTATTCACTACTAATGGCAAAGGACTACTAGTTGGGAGGGTGGCCTAATGGTTAAGGTGTTTGCCTTACAAACACAAGGTGCAGGGTTTGAGTCTCACAAGGGATAATTGGCTAGGCTTAAAATGGCTCGCAAGAGCAATCAGCCTAGTACTAATCTATGAACCTATGAACCTAATCATTCTCATAAATTAAAGAGTGTATGGTGCCTCAGTTTTTATCAACAATCATCCTTCAATCAGACCAGCAGTTGCTGCAGAGGACTAAAGCGATGAGCTCTTAACAAGCTACTTCTTGTTGCAGAGGATTTGATTCCCTCGGCCTTCATTTTCCAACTGTGTGATCATTCACTTAACCAGTTAGTGCAATGGGATAATTAGGAATTTGAGCTATATTCCTAAATGGTCATGTGGACTGAATGCCTCGTAACTACCAATGAACAAAGTCTGGTCCTCCTATTGCTCTCCTGTTGTGTAACTTCACACATAGAAAGTTCCCATGCGTTCCTTTGTTAATATGTGTAGTCTATACAAACATCCTCTTCCAGCTTATTCAAGCCTCTGCTGAAACACCTGTATCTCCCTTGCCTCTCATCAATACCCTGACCAGACAGAAGGAGACAAGTGCCTTTGCCAAACAAATGTTAATCTCCTCTATCAATGTTACTATGATCAAAAGTAGTATAACCATAACTGCCACTTCCAAACATAACATTTCACACTTTCTACTTTTTTTCATTAATTCTTTTACCTTAATTGTAATACTCTAATTAGTTCAACATTATGTGCCACAATGTGATACCATTTATTCTCCATTGCTCCCACTTCCTATTCTAAAGGGCTCATACCAGATACTCTTATCAGCTTTTTTAAAATATTCCTTATCTTCCAGATTTATATTTTTATATAAGTTTAATCATACAACTCACCCTGTTATCAACTTCTTTTGCTTTTATCGTAACAAATGCATTTAACACATTTCGCATCTCTAAATACACCATATTGGTATCATCAAGTACCTTACCAAGAACTCTTTCAAATATAAACAGATGTCATGCTTATAATTGCCATGCAAAAAAGCAAATATTTAAATGTCATCATATCTAGCACAATATATTTATAGGTACGTAAATACCAGGCTAGCTGCCCTTGTGGGCCATTTTAATCCTAGCCAGTTTTCCTTTGTGTACCTGAAATAACCTATTCCATTTGGTTAGAGAGTGGCCTTACCCATCCCATGGTCAGTAAGTATACACACTACCCCTAATGAGAATAACTGGGATCATACCATAGATAATTTGAGGGGACCCATGCATGATATAAAGAATGTAGGATCTGCCTCTGTCCATTAGTAGTACAGGGACAGTCCTGGGGTAAATGTTCTGTTTCTCACTCAAAGATCTAAGTTGCACTTGAATACAGACAGGGATGAACTTTGTTTTATGTGGTTGGCGAGCCTGTTCAACAGCAGTGATGTCCTCTGTGAGATATAGCTGTCCCTCCAAACCATTCTGTTGATGTTGCAGAAGAGGTTTCAATCCCTAGACTGAGTATTTCTAATGTCATTTGACTTGCTGATGTGCTATAAATCCATCAGTAATGGAGTGAAGGATGCCTTGTATGCCAGACACAGGACACCTCTTAGCAGTCTGTAGGATACTAAGTATAGTTACAGAGCTTTGAGTTGGTCCATGTAGTACATGTTGTTTAGGCTTTGCATCCTTTCAGTAAAGTATCTCAGTGGACGCTCCAGCTGTAGCACGAGTCTGGACAGATACATGCCATAGGGGGCATTATATTCGATAATTAGCCCAATGAGGGCTAAACAAAGGGGACAATGATATCCCTACATCTAGATAAATCCCTTTGTTTATAAGCTGTGCAATATAGAAGGACTTTCTTACAATAGACACACATTGGTTAAAAGTTAGGTCACTGTCCACATAAGTTCCCAAATCCTGAACAAATGGGTAGATGACTTCCCAAAGGATACAAAAAATGCATTCTGTGGCATTTAATTTCAGTCCATGATTTTGGCACCAGTTATTTATTTGAGACAAACCTTCCTGCAGGTTGGCTAAGCCATTTGGAGATTCAATGACTGTTCCTAGCTTGCAGTCATCTGCTAACTTAGTCAGCCACAGCCCTTTTGTATTGGCTTTTACCTAAGAAACGTAGATGCCAAACAGCAGGGGTCCCAGCACAGAACCCTTGAGGACTCCACTAATGGCTGGTCTGTCTGTGGAGGTAACTTCCCCAGTTTTAATCATCTGTGTTCTATCTGTGTGCCAAATGGCGATCCTGTGGTTGATACAGGGGCTTATTCCCAGTTTATTTAGCTTTTCTACTATGCCTAAATGGGAAATTGTGTCAAAAGCTTTGGCCAGGTCAGGATATGTGATGTGTACCACTTTGCCTTCATTCATTGTTTTGATGACCTTTTCAAAAAAATCCACCAGGTTGAGACACTATGACCTGCCCTTGATGAATTCAAACTGAGATGCGTCCAGTGTCTGGAGGTTGCCTTTGTCCAGCTTGATTAATTCCATGATGTCTTTCCGTGGCTTTACATATTATGCTGGACAGACTTATAATTCGCTGGGTCTATGGTAGGTCCTTCCTTGTGCAGGGAAGTGACTGTAGCTCTTCTCCATTCACGTGATACAAAATCTGTATGGAGGCTGAAACTGAACTGTGTTGTTAGGGGTGTGGCTAAATCGCGTTTAATGCCATTTAAGATGCAAACAGGGATAACGTCAGGCCCCACTGATGCAATATTTTTAGCTTTTGATAGCTCTTTTAGGATTTGGTCTTGTGTGATAGCTGGAGAGAAGCCAGATTCAGGTATATTTTAAGGGGCAGACAGAGGGGAGAGGAGAGTACAGTTACAGCTAAATTTTTTTAGCCAGTAGGTTTAGTATCTCTTCAGCTTCAGTTTAGGTAACATCATTCACAATCAGCTGAGCGCATTGGTGCATTGTGCTTCAGAGAGTATGACTATAACTAAAAATATCTTATGACTGTCTTTGATTTGGGTAGCTATTTTAGCCTCAAACTTGACTTTGGTGGATTTTTATTAAGCTGCTGAGTTGTTTGTTTACTTCACGGACAAGGGCTCTAACATTCTAGGAATTACTCTTCTTACTTTGGATAAAAAATATTTTTGTTTTATTATAAATCTTGTTGATATTACTGTTCCACCATATGGGTTTGTTTCTGGGGTTTGCCCTGCAGTTGTTCCTATGGGGTACAGCTGCATTTATGCAGCTGATTATATGCTGGTATAGCGTGGAAGTGTACATTTCTGCATATTCAGTGGAGTTAACTGGGTTTGGTGGAATCTGAAGCATGCCACTGTATCACTTAGGAGTAGCTGCTTTTAGAGAGGACTCGTAGCTTTCCGCTGCTCCTTTAAATTTTCCACTACTTCACCTCTGACCAATTTCAAATGTTTAAGAAAGACATCAAACGGTCCTGTTAAGTTCCATAGTTCAAATTTAATTTCTTTAAATTTGTCTTAAATAAATTTCTGAAGGTACCCTGGGTGGAAAGGATCTCTGGTTTCAGTTGTATTTTGAAGGAGACTGCTGTATGTTCAGAGCTAACAAGTGAAAAGGACACAAAAAGGATGGTGCATGGCGCTCCCATATTAGTAAGAACAAGATCAATAACTTTTTCCCCTAGTGCATACTCTGAATAATTGATCCAGGGTATTTGTATATTTGAATAATCATTCGTACTTGTTCAATTATTTTAAACTTAGAAACAAATTTCAAGTCTAATCCAAAGTGAAAATACAATCTAGTTATAATGTATGAAGAACCCCTGTTCTTAAAGACATTAGTTAACTTCACCAAAATGCCCATAAAATGGTTGGCTTCACAATGGACTCTTAAATTCTAGCTTTATAATCATTTTCAAACACTGAAATAACATGTTCATATACACAAGATTTTTGACCACCTATAAAAGCAATGAAAACATAGTGGTTTCAGACAGAATTGTTTTTGAACTTTGCAGATCTATGAAACTGCATTTTTATCAAACAACATATAAAATGAACTCTTTCCAGTATAAACAATTACTATATCTATGGTTACTCTACCAGAAAAAAGGAATTTAAAATTTGCCATTTCCATAGCAATTTTGGTAGTCTTTCACAGTTCAATTATTTCAATCTGAGAAATAACTGTAGACCCAGCCTAAATAAACAGACTATATATAAAGAAACTCTCTTCATAAAATGTCTGGTTAACTTCACCAAATGCCTTTCAAATAATTACAGTGGCTAAGTCATCAAGTGCATTTGAATAATAGTTATCTATTAATTTGCAGAATCAAACATAGCAATTTCATACACACACTGGTTTTGCCAGCTTCTAAGAGGATTAATAAAGAGATTGTAGTTAGAGAACTTTACAGATATAAAAAAACAGTAATGCATTTTCAGACTTTGCAAGTACTATCAAATCAGTAAATTGAATTTGAATGTCGACTAACAAAATAATTTTTCATGTTTTATCACACAGGTTCTTACTAATCTTATGGCCAAGGAGACCACACATCACTTTTAATACTGATGGGAGACTAAAAATTTACCCCAGTAAACTGAATTTCTCCACATATCTTTGATGCAAATTTGAGATCCCCCCAGTAATCCAGGCTGGTGTTACAGGTGACTAGGAAGGTAAGTGGCTTGATAGGTAAAGGCAGAGTACACCAGAAATGGGGGATAAATACATACACATTTGTTTCTCTTGTGTCTCACACCTCTGCATTACTACTTACACACACTTATCCTTCAGTCTCAGTTTACAAACTTGTAAGAAACTGTAATATATTTTTGAAATTTCCAGGTAACATCAACTCAACAAATTCAAGAATGATTAATTAAAAATTAGCATGAATTCTGTTTGGCATATGCATTTGTTTAACTTGCATTTTAAAGTTACTAATAATGTTCTTTAAATTCACTTACTCTGCAGGTTCAAATTTAAATAAAAGGAAAAAAATGACATATTCATACTTCACTACGTTCTTTAATGTGATATTCCAGTCTTCAATGAAAATGTACCCAGTCCTCCAGTCTTTTATAAATCTTTTGCCTGTAGTATACTTTTTAGTACACTCATGTGGCTCTATCTAACATATCCAGCCATCCTGACACTTGATATATGCACATGAACACCTGAATCTAATTAGCTAAGTCTGATTTTCCTCCAATTCATCTACAACTCTGCCAATATATCTAAATGCTTTAACTAAAATCTCTGTCTTCTGCTTCATATACATTTGGGTCAGTCATAATGATCATCTCTTATTCAGCTGAATAGCCTTCTTCTGATCATCAAAGGTCAGCACTCTGCAGTTTCAGTAGACATTTTACACCATTGGAGAAGACAATTTAGACTTCAGTTTTCTCCTTTTTACACTCAACTCACATTCATAACATGTATCTTCTATTGCAATATAGCCTTTACACAGTCATGCTCTGCAAACACTGATCAACCTGCAGCAGTTAATGTATGTCTTGGTCACCACACTTTCAAAAACAGCCTGGTCGTTTTGTAGTGCAATGTAGAAAATACCAGAACTGGCCTAAGTTTTCCGTTCTTCCCATTCATCTCCGTCAATTCCAGTCTTACAGTTCATTCACTGTCTAATGTCCAGTCCACCATCTTACTTGTAATACAGTTAATCAAGTCCAACTTTTCCTCTCCCTCCTGAACACCATATATTCAAAGGTTCATCCTTCTCTTTTTGTCCTCTAGAGCAATTAAATTCTGCTCAATTTGATTACATGCTTCTCAATAACCTCAACCTTTTTGAGAATCTCCATCAGCTGCTTCCTGAGAGGAGTCACCGCTTCCTTATGCTCCTTTAAATTTTCCACTACATCACTTCTGACCAACTGCAAATGTTTAAGAAACACATCCAACAGATCTGTTATGTCCCATAATTCAACTTTACTTGCTTTTAAGTCTTTTGAGCTTTATATGCCCTGTTAGAGAGTGTTTGTTTTCTAACAGGGTATCAAAGTACATTTTGCCCATTATCTAAAATAAAGATAAACATATAGGAATACAAATTAATACTTAAAAAAGAAACAAAATAAGGGACCCAAAAATGGGACAGCAAGGAAGCAACGGGATATTCTAGAAGACTCAAAGTAAGCAATAATGGGTGATATGCTCAGCATGTGTGGCAGAGGTTTGTCTTAGGAAGCTTTAAACATGGTAAATGATAAGAGGTCTGTAGGAACATGGGGAACTTCAGTGGAAAACATAGTAGATACAGTACTAAAGGGTAGAGTAAGACTAGACAAGAGGCAAGTAGATGAGATGGTATGGCAAATGGTATGGGAGAGACTAGCAAAGTAAAACATAACTTGAATAAAAGCTGTTAGGGGAGCAAAGAAAATGGTGCTGAAGAGTGTATAGTGAAGGGAGAAAGTGGGATATGTAGCCATGAAAGAGAGGAATACAAGAATGTAGTCAATGAAAAGGGATAGGTGCTGATAGCAGTGTTATCAGATAACAGGATAGAGAGCCAGCAGTAACCATGCAGGTGTCAACATAGCAAGGAGATCAGGAGAGAGTTTTGTATGAAGGGGCACTCAGGAAAGAGAGTAGAAAATAAGAGAGAAATGGAGCAGGCTCATGGAAGGACTGCCAGAAGAGATGGCAAAGGCTCAGGTGTAACACAAGCTGTCAGGAAAGTTGCAGATAAGAGGGATAAGCATATGAGAAACAACAAGAGCATGGCAAAAGCCACTGTGAGTACAAAAACTAGGTTCTGGTTTCTTCAGACCTATTCTCTAAAGGGATTGCAGAGTTTTGATGAGGAGTATGACCTTCATAAATGCAGGTTGATGTTCAACATGAAGGGAAATGTTATTTAAAAAAAGTGGGAGGTGAACTTAGGATACATTGTAACTGTATGCCTTTCATTCCTATAATGGTACTACTTAAAACCTCACTGAATTGTGGATAAGAAGCTATATGTCATAAACAGCAGTGATTAAACACCATTAATGCTGCATGCATTGATATTGTTACAACTGGCAGTTACCTACAATTAAGATTAGTAATACACAAATTTTCAGGGAAATGCTAATAAGAAAATTACAGATTAAAATGAGTATCCTGCCATGTAAACCATCACTGTTGCCACTTCACCTTCACCACTGCACACTGCACAGATGATGATATTTTTTGTCTCTGAAGCCACAAATTATTGTGTATAACAAAATAAAATAATCTGGTGTGCAGTACCTCAGCATGCAACATACTTCAACATGTTACTTAACATTGCATAAAATAAAAAAAATATGATACATTTTCATTCATATGCAAGTTATGAACTCATGTCAAATACTGAATTAACAGTTTTTACTAACTGAACCACTCCAGGACATTTATTATGTGCATAGTTAGGTACACCACCTCACTAGAATTTATTGTGTAAAACAGTTAAAATGTGATAATTACTTATATGATGCCTTACTACATCACTGAACAGGAGTCAGTAAGCACTCAGGCATGACCTTTACAAACAATATGAGTAAATGTTCTGAAATAAAAAAACATATATATTTAAAGATAAGAATGAATGTCTGATTAACACTGACAGTACACCATGCACCACACCACAGCACACAAATACAACTACATTCATTAATTATGCTCTTTGTGTTTTTTACAAGAAAGGAAACACTAACCTGAGTACCATGGTCCACAGTAGTGGACTAGACACCACCTCTTTATCTATGAGCTGCTGATGGGATCCCTTAATACTGCTGCCAGTTGGTTACCATTACTCACAGTAAGAGGGGAACTGGGAGCTGCAGTGACAGCATGGGTCACTTTACCAGCAGACTAATGCAAGATCATGTTGTGCAGAATGCAACAAGCAGTAAACAGTCTACATGCAGTTGCTGGGTCATACTGAAAGGCACCCCAGACCCATCCTAAAATGACTCTTCAAGAGGCCAAAGATCTTCAAGATGACAGTACAGGTCTAGGACAGATCTGTTTTAAAAGTTTTCTTCTGCACCTCCACTTGGATTTCTCACTGGTGTGTTGAGCCATGGCTCCAGTGGATATCCAGTGTTATCTGAAAGACAAAAAAGAGATTGAGAGAAAAGGGGTAAAACAAACAAAAGAAAAAGTGGTTTAGTATTCAGCAATACATTTTACTATGAACAACAATTTAAATAAAATAGAAAAAAAAAAGAAAAATACATTTTTCCATTTACCAACAAGATGGCCACTGGGCATCCTAGCATTCAGGAAGAAGCAGTAAAGGGAACTAGTGTTGCAGCTCTGGAAATAATGAGCACTGTCAGGATGTTGGGCAGAGATGTCGGTGATGCATCCTCATGCATCACACACTACCTGGCAAATGATGAAATGGTAGCATTCCGGTACCACTCAAATCATGGACCAGATTGGGCCGTAATTGCAACATGGGTGTAATCTATTGTCCCGAGTACCTGAAAGAAGCGTGCCAGCCCATAAAATGTGCTCATAGTCCTGGCTCAGTCCTAAGGTGACACTGGGAAATAGATTTACTGATCCACACATGCCAGGAGTACATCAAAGAACTTGAGGCAGAAGAATGTGAGATTCCAAACATGCCCCCATTCTGTCTCTGGGAAGTACCCATGTCAAGTATAGTGAGAGATATACAAATCCTAGCATCCACAAGGGTAGGAAGCCCACACATTCCTCCAATAGCTCTATGGGGCTCATACATTCTCACTAAAACCCTTATAATATCACTGTCCACTGTAAACCTAACAAGTGTCTCCTGATTATCAAAATTATAATGTGTTATTCTCTGCTTATACCTCTGCTTTCTTGGCTGGCAAACACAGCTAATAGCAAGCAGTTTTGGCTCAGCCAAGACAAATAGCCCCCAATAGGAAATAACAAAACTAGGAGCAAGTAACAGCAACTTTATGGATATAAAAATAGACAAATAAATGAGACTCCTTTTTATATAAATTATCTGTAGGTGGTGGGAAAAAGAAGGAAACACTGGAGGGTTTTACGTACTTCATTATCTGTTTTTATGTCCTTGTAACCAAGTGTTGTTCTTTTGACTTTGTTTTTTCTCTATGCACAGCGGACATCGTGCACCATATCTTTTGTTGGGCATATTTTGATCTATTAGAACAGTTAGTCTCCATAAAATGAACTGACCTCTTAGTTTTCTTCCAAGTGTAAGCACTTTCATTTTTAAAGTCATTAAAATCTTGTTGATACTTTTTAATTTTACGATCTCATAGCATGTAGATTATTAACTTGGGAGCATTATTTAAACCAGGTCTTAATGACCATTGGTAATATTGATTATTGGACCAAATAAGTATGTTGAGAAGTATTCATGATAAATTTTTACAGATTTAGAGATATTTGTCAGTATAATTAATGATGAAAAGAAACCCACTTAGTAATATAAGAAAATAACTTCTGCAAACTGAGCCCAAGAACTCTGATAAACTTATTAATGATATAATGTTTAAAATATGCTGTAAGCTTCTAAGTGAAACTGCAGTAAGAAATGTTCCACCTTCTATGAAACAAAAAGTACCAAGCAATGTCTCAATTTGTTTAAAAAATGAAGAGGGAACACACTGATAAGTTCTACCCTACTAATACTGAAAATAATTGCTATCAACAGAAATGTCAAAACTGAAATGCATGCTGCAAATGAAGCTGATTGTATGGAGTGTGACAAGATTACACAGCTAAAATAACTGAGTTATTGTCCTGTTACTGTGTTACAACTAAGATGTTGAAATGTAATGTAGTTCTAGATGGATGGAAAGTTCAAATCCTGCTGGACTCTGGAAGCATACTTACCATTCATTGTCAAGTGTCCCCAGGTATATAAGCATCAAATTAGTTACAACCAAAAAGTGGAGGTAATATGGATTCACAGTGATAACAGAAAGGAATACTCCCTCACACATGCAGATCTTGAAAAACGTTCCTGGCAAACTGTTGCATTCTGTGTCTGTAACCCTCATTTGACTTATGATGGAATATTATGTTGGGGGGTCCACAGGCAGTGTTGCATACACTTAATTAGAAAGAGGTATTAAAGCAGTTTAATATACTCATTTGGTTTGGTTACCACTTATGCTACAAACAGCTTCAAGATTAAACAGGATATTAATAAACATTGACATTCATTAAGGAATGATAGCATTTTTCAGGTGGTGTTATTATGCAAAGTTGTCACTTTGTCTACAAAAAGGAAAAACTTTGGGCCAGCAGCTCTTTAACATAATGCCTGCATAAAAGTACACAACAGCCAGCACTGGTAGGCACTCACAGCCTGTAGGCTGATTTCACTGTATTAATTGCACATTTTGTGGCCCTGTGTGCAAAACTATTTTTTTTTACATCTGGGAATACAGTTTATGAAATATATGAACATAATACATCTAGAACTGATTGAATGGTGTGTGTGTGTGTGTGTGTGTGTGTGTGTGTGTGTGTGTGTGTGTGTGTGTGTGTGTGTGTGTGTATATATCTATATCTATATATATATATATATATATATATATATATATATATATATATATATATGCATGCAGAATTACGAAGCCTGCTAGATTGTTAGGAAATGAAAACTCGGAGACAGAGCTAGATTTAAGCGCTTTCGTTCGCCTTTATTTTTATAATAAACTTGAACTTCTTCAGAAATCTATTGAATTGCATTCCAACAAGAGTTTAAGTAGTTTTTTCAAGCATACTAATTATCATTTTATGACGTGAGTGCTTACGTAGGTTTATCTGATCCATTTTAGTAAGCACTTAATGTTGAGACTGCCATTAAGCCCTGGTGGGGAATCTGCCCCTAATTCTATTTGCCATTTTTAATTCTTTCACTTCCAGTGGGGTGCTCGATTCCCCACTGAAAGTAACTATCTTCTCTAAGACTAGTAAAAGGAATTTGGGTGGTTGTCTGCAGAGCGGGGCATACCTTGCTAGGGTGTATATGTATATATATATATATATATATATATATATATATATATATATATATATATATATATATATATACGTCTGGCAGTGTGTACTTGCCACATTATGTTGCTGGAACTTAATGCATTTACAAACAATGCTCCTGTTTACCCTAAAGTGATATACACTGTAGCACAGAATGTAGTCCTTTATTCAAGCTCAGTTTAAAAGCTCATAAGACATGAATGAATAATTTATCATAACATGTGAAATATGCTATTTTTGAATAACACTTTGCGCAGTTCTGACTTTGGCCAGTACTTGGCAGCTTTACATTTATGTATACATAGAGGCATTTTAATAAGCTAGTTGTGCCTTTAAACTAAGTTATTAACATTCGATACTTACACATTGTTTACACAGACAATCCTCTCCTTCTCCCACAAAACACAAATACATGCGAGAGATGCAACTATACGGCCAAACTGGAGGCTGAGCTCTCTCAACATAGGACTGGCAAGACCAGACAGGAGGAGAAGGTAACCACACACAATACATACCCAGTCACACATGGTACCATCACAACTTCAAATCATACACATACTCACACAAAGACATACTCGGAGGCTCTGATCAAAAATTTACCAAAACAGCAGAGGCCACCAAAGCAGACACCCAAACAACTACCACCTCACGACCCAACACATGCAACACATAGACCACACAGTCAGAGTGTCAAACAGTCACAGCCCTTAAGGCCAAACAAAATGCCAGACACACTTGTCATTGGTGATTCCATAGTCAGACACACTGACGTCCCGCTCACCAGACTGAGTAAAGAGAAGGTCACAGTAAGCTGCCTGTCAGGCGCTAGAATCCGCCACATAACGCAAGCACTCAGGTCTCTCAACAGCAGGTACAAGCGACTCAGTCATTGTCCACGCTGGTGTCAACGACCTGAGACGCACCTCCTTGGACTACATGAAAAGGGACATCGAGGAGCTCTCTGATTATGTAGCCCAGGCAGGTATGACCCTGACCTTGAGCAGTATCCTACCTTCACCTAGAATGATGCCACAATACAGTGATAAGATGATCAGCTTTAATAATTGGCTTAAATTCTGGTGTCATTCAAAGGGGATCCAATGTCTGTCTGCCTGGGATGACATGCTGGACAAGCCACGCTGCTTCAAGGGACGGCTTGCACCTGTCACCCCTGGGCTTCCGGATATTGGCAAAGGCTCTTGCCACCCCCATAGTGCCTTTTTAGGCAAGGCTCAAATTCTAAACCTACCACCCTAGAACACCAAAAGGAAAAAACTAAGGGTAATGCTGCTCAATGCCAGAAGTCTCAATCTCAAGATGCACGCACTCGAGGCCCTTCTCAATATGGAGAACATCGATGTCTGTGCTGTGACAGAAACCTGGTTCAAGGCTCCTGAGAGCACCCCAGCACTAACAGGTTTCACCTCATATCATGCGTTCCGGCCCCAAAATCCGGACAACACCAAGAAAGGAGGGGTGTCCATATTCATAAAGGACACCCACACCTCAAGGTTGGTGGCAACGCATGATGCATCGGAGACCATCCAGGTGCAATTAACCATAGGCAAGACTGCTCTGCAATTTGTAGCATGTTACAGGCCACCCTCTCAAACTCAGGAACCTCACATGGCCTTCCTGAAAACATTGGAGGGATAAATGTATCTCCAAACACCATCATACTAGGTGACTTTAACTACCCTAATATAGACTGGGAACACTACTCAAGCCCGAACACTCTAACCCAAAGATTCCTGGAGTTCATAAACTCAAATGCCATGGAACAACTAGTCACCATCCCCACAAGAGGAGAAAACATACTTGATCTCATCATCACGAACATGGGATCAAAATGTTCAACACCGAAGTATACCCCTCACTGGTGAGATCAGATCATAAACTAATCTCACTGGAGGTCCTCATCCCGCCCCACCTGAAACAAAAAGACCACAGTGAAAAACTTCTCAAAAGCCGATTTCACACTTCTAAAAACTAGTGTGGTCTCCTTTAAGGCCCCTGAGCCAGTGGTAAACATTACTCAAACCGCTGAATCACTTACAAATGCCTTCTACCAGCACCTACAGGACTGCATGGATCAGGCAATCCCAAACAAAACTAAGACTCTCTGTACCAAAGGCAAGCGTCCAGTCTGGTGGACCCCAGCCATAAACAAGCTCTACAACAAAAGGAGGAAGCTACTACAAGATAGAGCAAAATCCTTGAAAGGTAAGACACCTTTGATCATTATAAGTAAAAACTAAGAGCTCTCATAAAATCATCCAAGGCAAATTTTGAGAGAAAAATCGCCAAGGACTCTAAAGAGAATCATAAGGCCTTCTTTAGCTATGTTAGAAACCTAGGAGGAAACTCCCAGATATGCTCAGAATTAGTTCAAAATGATGTGAAAATTACTGAACCTACACACATTGCCAACATACTGGCTGACAGGTTCAGTGCAAACTTCTCCCCTCCCCAAAAGGAGAGATATCTATTCCAGAGGATTGTAGCCCCCAAACATCTCCAACGCCCAGGTGAGAACTGCCCTCACTAAGGCAAAAACACAGCATCCATGGGACCGGATGGTGTCCCCGGCTGTGTGCTTCATGAACTCAATGAGGAATTAAACCCACAGTTAGGACAGCTGTTTAATCTTAGCCTCACCTCAGGATACATTACCCAAGGAGTGGCGCACAGCGACTGTGGTCCCACTTCATAAGGGCGGTGCCTCCACAGACCCTGGAAATTACCGCCCCATTAGCTTGACAAGCCTTATCTGCAAAGCCATGGAGAGGATCATAATGGAACTCATAAATAAAGACATAGGGAACTTGCAGACTTTGGATCCAACTCAGTTTGGCTTTGTCAAAGGCAGATCCTGCCTCTTAAACTTGGTTGACTTTTTCGAGACAGTCACCAAGGCCATTGATGAGGGAAGGCAGTCCATACAGCCTACCTCGACCTGGCAAAGGCCTTCGACACAATACCCCACTCAGGTATCATCGAAAAACTCATCAGCTTGAATGTAAACCCATACATCACAAGATGGGTTGCAAACTGGCTAAGTGACAGAACCCACAGGGTCAGAGTTGCTGGAGCCATGTCAGACTCAAAGCCTGTCACAAGTGGTGTCCCACAGGGCTCAGTCCTGGGTCCACTCTTGTTCGGCATCTACTTTTCTGAAGTACAAGCAAACACAGGAGGGTTATGGCTGACAAAGTTTGCAGATGACTGCAAACTGGGCCATAGTCGAAAACACATCTGACACAGATATCCTCCAGAAGGGCCTCACAGAAATGGATAACTGGTGCCAGAGCCATGGCCTGAAGTTAAACGCCAAAAATGCATAGTCATACCCTTTGGGAAAAACAAGGCTACCCCTAGCTACCATATAGGTGGCAATCCACTGAGCACAGAAAAGTCATCAGAGATCTGGGGACCCAGGTTGACAGTAGCCTTCGTTTGACACTCATGTTGCTAAAGTAGTTAGGAAAACCTTCTATATCACCCACCTGATCATGAAGGGCTTCACATCTAGATCAAGGGACCTCATCGTCCCCTGTACTCATCACTTATTAGACCTATGATTGAGTACAATGCCCGTTCGAATGTATCTGACCAGACACCTGCTGCAGCTTGAAAGGCCCCAAAAGTTCCTCACCAAAAGGATAAAGGGTCTCAAAAATATGTCTTATGCTGCCCGACTGAAAGAACTCCAGCTCTATTCAGTCTCATACCGCTTGCTCAGAGGTGACCTGTGCCTGACATATAAGGCCATGTCAAACCCAGATTTGATGAATATGCTTCACCTCAAAAATCTAGATCCCTCAGAAGCACAATAGCGGCAGACTTAAACCTTGACACGGTTATAAATAGAACGTGCTGGAGGGACAGATTCATCACCCAGAGACTCCCTATGCTGTGGAACAAAATCCCGGTACATGTGAGGCAGAGCACCTCTCTGGTCTTGTTCAAGAGGAATCTTGACCAATGGATGGGAGATTGCAGATATACCCCAGGGATTACTTCAGCGTCACTGCTTGACAGAGGCACAGCAAAATGATAGGCATAGTTTTTATTCAAACTAAAGGGGTGGCGAAAGCCACATAACTATGGGCTAGGCTTATAAATGCCCTTGGGCAGATAGCCTAGTATGAACCTATGAACCTATGAACCTATGAACCTATAAGCCGTATCCTTATGTAAGCATATACACTTCTGATGTTATTTTGAATATTTTATATGAATGAACATTTTTAAAATGTTATTCTCTTGTCAGTTCCTAAAGTAGAAGCTTAAACCAAGTGGTGATTTTGAAGCCTGGTCACTTGATTCTATTTAAGGAGTAATTGTGGTAGCTTCAATCTTTTGGATAGAGCATTGATAAGCAGAGTTTGCATTGCTCTGCTAAGAATGAAACAGCCATCCACAAAAGGAGTCACTCCATACAGAACTCTCCACACTAGGAAATCAGAAATTGCCCTAAACCTGCTACAGTTAGATCCACACTACTTTCTCATCTATTTGTTTTAGTGTGATGCACATTACATAATGGCTGCTTAATATGTTGGTTCCCCTTTTCCTATTGTCATTTCTGCTCTCTCTACATACTATTTTTCTTTGCTTCCACAGTTATTGAATTTGCTACCTCTCATTTATAAAACATGTATAACCCTCTCAACACAGTGTCCACACGTTACTCCATTTTCTCCCTCTCCTCAGTGTTTATTAATATATATATATATATATATATATATATATATATATATATAAAGGAAAGCTCATTTGTTCATAACTATTATTTAATATGTACACAGTCCTAATTTTACTTTTCTCACAGTGATCTTCACTGAAATGCTTGTGTGTTTTCTTTTTGAACCTGCGTGAATGGGCGTTCCTTCGTTGAAGGTTGTGCATTAGGCCCGGCAAGCCAGCACGTAAAAATCTACTGCCAATCATTAGCGGACCGGAGTTCCGCTGTGGTGACCCCTAACCGGGAAAAGCTGAAAGACACAACAACATCTACTAGAAAACTGTATTGAATACTACTTTGTATAGACTAACTAAATGATGTGTATTTTGCATCTTACTGTATGTATACTATTGTACTATCTAATTATTGTATTTTGCTTATATTTCTGTAGAGCTTTTCTCCCCAGGCCTCCGCTGAAAATGGGCTTCTGGCCCAGTTGGACTTTCCCCTGTAAACAAATGTAAATAAATAAATAAAATAAATATGTGTAATCCAATTA